>NC_135503.1:120750565-120855565 GCF_052857255.1 Amblyomma americanum
GTTGCCGAAGGTATGTGCAATTTTTCGAAATCACTGCTTTCTTTATTCCGGCTCTTATTTTGACAAGTTCAAAGATTGTGCAGGATTCTTCGATGATTTAAGCTAGCTTACCGATATTGGGAATGACACTGTCCCGCTGAATTTTTAGGCAACTAATTTTGGCATTGACTAATTTCCTCTTGACCGCTTTTAGGCTACCTTCCTTCTTTAGAAGCTCCGTGTTGTGCATGTTCGGGTAGCCGAGAATTTCGATTGCGGGATTAAATGAAATAGCCAGTTCGTGATTCAAACGATATTAATATACGTGCGCCCTTTCCTTGCTGAGCTTCGAGCGCGCCAACACGGGTATACGATTGTGCATCGCGCAGTGGTCACTGTACACATTTAAATGCACCTCTCTGGGCGCAGCTATATTTCCACTCGACTGCGGCAGGAGCGCTTCGACTGGCAGATTTCACACCGGCGGCTTAGATTGCTGGAGTGGCACTGTCAAAATATCATCTGAGTTCAGTCATGTGGTAAACAGAAAAAAGTCAAGAGAGGCCAGCTGTACTGTCTACCTTGCTTTCAAGATAACGTCCGTGCTATGTACACCCGTCTGGCACAGGGCCGAGAAGCAGTCGGCTGCCGGTAGGGATTCTCTCCAGTTGCGCTCATTATGTAGCTTCCGTGCTAAAGTATAGTGCGCTCATTCGGTTCATAGCCTTTCTTGTGCAATTCTGTTTTCTTATTAAGTCGCGGAAATAATTAAACAGGAAAAAAAAACTATTCACGATATAACGCTTTCAAGTAGCTGCGAGGAACATAATCTCACAATCAAATTAGCCCCCAATCAGTTTCTGTCGAGCGCCGTTGGCGCACCAAAAATTGATTTTCGCGGTTCGCCCGCCAGCGCTCGAAAAAAACGCGAATTGCTGACCTTCTACTCTAGGGATAAGAGCGAAAGTTCTTGAAAAGTTTTTATATCTACTCTATCAATGCCAGTTACACAGAGGCATTATTTTACGAAAAATTGGAAGTTTTGCCATACAGTTCGTTGAAAGATATATTGGCACCGTGAGCGAAAAACGCAAAAGATCGAGATTTAGGCCATGTATACATCTTTTTATATAGTTTAACGCACTGTCTCGGCTTAAACTTCAGTAATATTCTTTGAATCACGATTGTACCATCCCGAAGAATTCTGCGTATACTACAAAGGAAAGATGTGCATCGAATGCTTTCGGCGTGTTTTTCTGAAACGAGCAAAATGGGAAGCATAGAAGCTATGCACAGCAGCTACTGCGCGTGGTACAACAGCCCTCCGTAGATGTGGCCTGCTTACCTGTGTAGTTTATGCTTCCGAGTCCTTTCAGCACCAAATCTTCTCTCTTGATCTCTGTGGGGTCTATTTTCAGAAGCGCCTCGTTCGTGAAGACGATAGCACCAACGCGATGACCTTCATCTGTCACCTTCACCTAATGAATATAGAGAACCAAGCATAAGATGAAATAAAGATAGCCATGCGACTACCTTCACCCATTTTTCTTTAAGTAGCATAGCGACATTTTTTGTTGAAGGGAAAGACCAACGTAATTTTATTTAATTCACTGTATTTTTAACAAAATCATAGACAGAAAGGATAATGCTTCGCAAAAATTATTAATGCTCATAAGGAATTGTAGACCCATATAATTGTTTCTCTTTTTGTGTAACCTATTAGAAACTAATTTACAACGCTGTCTCGGTGTGTGAAGATCCTAGCGACTCGTGATGACCTCCAGCTATTACATTCACATGAGAGTAAACAACGGAGCGGGCAGACTGAAACACTGGCTTTAAAAAAAAATAGGGGGAACTACTGATTCCAGCTTTTCTAAAAAAAATTCACGTAAAAGAATTCCGCCCCCAACAGTTCCTGTAGGACATCGGAAAGTGACAACAGGATTTTCATTTACCCTTGGACATTTTTGTGCCACAACCTGATAGAATAACCTTCAGATAATGCGAAATTACGGCGTTCACAAAATAAGGCAAACCAATAATTAACAAAGAAATGGCTGGCAGTTTACCATTGCTAAGCGCAGTTTTATGCGGGTGGACGCCACCGCCACATACCAGAAAGCGCGATTAAGTTGTCCACCGACCCAAGGAGCCATTTATGCGCTTCTTCAACTCTTTCACCGTCAGTGCCAATTCACCCAGAGTACGCCAACGGCCTATGCTTAAGTGGCGTGTTTCTCCAGCAATGTTGTCAACGCCGACTCGTATTCCTCTGGTGCCGTGTTTTTTCCACAACGTTGTCCATGCCAGCGGAGGCATCACACATCTCTCTGTCACTACCGCCACATAGGTAAAGGGGCGAATATTAGTTTTATAGTAGTATTACTTGATGAAGAATAGGACTTTCAGTGCACCGTGTGAGACTGTGTTGCAGTTCAACGCGAGGCGTGGTCGACGCCTAGGCGATCGAGTGTGCCATTCATTTCTTTTTTTCTGCTTTAAACAACGTCAATATTGGTTCAATTCTTCCTTCTGGGTTATGCATTTGCTACAAAAGCTCTTCCACGCGCATGTTTGTGAATGGCTGTCGCTCACGAGAACCGTCGCGCTGACACAACCATAGCCAAGCTTCGCATGGTTGGCGATCAAATGGGCCGCATCGTCCGCCGCGTCTACAACAAGCGTGGTGGCCTCAGAAGTAGGGTTGCGATGCGACTCGCCCATGCTTTTGTGACGAGTCGAATGCTATATTCGACTCCATACCTGCACTTGAGCAAGCATGACGAAGACATCTTGGAGGCTACTCTCCGCAAGATGATCAAAAGGGCGCTCGACCTCCTGATCTCTACCTCAAACGCGAGGTTCCTTGCACTGGGGGTGGTGAACACCTACCGGGAGCTGCGCGAGGCGCACCTCACTAATCAATAGACGCGTCTTGCTCAGACCGTGTCCGGTCGTCGCCTACTGGGCCGGCTACATATACAACATGACCATCACATTGAGGAAAGGGTACGAGTGCCAGAACTTTGGAGAGGCACCCTCCGTGTTCGACCCCTTCCTACCAAAATGGACAGAGAGAACCACAATGGACGGCTTCAGGCGCGGGCGAATGCCCTGCACCGCCATTATGGCTCCAAACACAGCGTTTTCTATGTAGATGTTGCGGGCCCACATAATTCCAGGGGAGGATGGTACACGGCCGCAGTCATTCACGAGGGAAGACAGGTGAACGGTCTCACTTTTAAGGCACTTCGCACAACCCACGCGGAGGAGGCAGCAATTGCCCTAGCCGCCTCCCACGCTGAATCTGAATTCATCATATCTGACTCGCGAGGGGCTTGCCAGAATTATGAACTGGGCTGTATAACGCCAACAGCGCAACGAATACTTCGGAGAGCAGCTCGGGATCAGGACCCCACGATCCGATTTCTCATTTGGACTCCAGGCCACCACGGCCTACCAGGGAATGAGGCCGCCAACTCGGTCGCCCAGGCACTCACTAACCGGGCCCCCGACGTAGACCCTACCGATCTGGACCAGGACTCCTATCCTCTGCTAACTATCAAAGATATCTCCGCTTATTACCGGGACTCGCACCGTCAGTACCCGGCTCCTCTCAAGGGGCTAGGGAAAGCGGACGAGAGAATACTGCTTAGGCTTTTTACTAACACTCTACTCTGCCCGGCAGTGCTCAAACATTGTGACACTTCTTTCTCTGGCCTCTGCTCTTACTGTGGGGAGGTGGCTGACACGTTCCACATGGTCTGGGCATGTCAACACATTCCTTCTCTTCCGCCCCTAACCCCTTCCCCTACCCGAGAGGACTGGGAGGCGGCCCTGCTAAGCTGCCTGGACCTACCGGCCCAACAAGCCCTAGTGCAGCGAGCTCTAGTGGCGGCCCAGACCAATGGGGTCCCTGAATAAGGTACTCCACCTAGTACTGTAAGGGGAGCGGCCCACTAGGGATTGCTCCCCACGCAACCTCTCTGCAATATTCAAATAAATGCTTTCACCACCACCACCACCACCACGACGACGACCCTGCATTCATTCATCTGTGAAACATGGTTTTCCACTGTCTCCACTCCTGTTCGCACTAAATTTTCGAGCCACTTTGCGTAAAAGTTATAAACACTGGAACTGTCAGAGATTTTTGTATTATGGGCCTCGAACGGAAGGTATCAACTTATGCCGATGAGCTGGAGTTCTGTGCGCTGATAAGCCAAACATTAATGAGGTATTTCCTTGAATAGAAGATTTGGTTCAGCGTCGGGAGCTCAGATTAATCGTGCCAAGAATTGTTGTGTCGTGTTTGGAGTGTTGGGATCGACACCTGTTGAATATACTGGTATGCAATGGTGGCGTAGACCACGAAAGTATCTTGGCGTCCCTTTGTGTGCCTATAATTATAGTGGACATTACTGAAAAGACCGCGTGCCAGCTCTTCAGCGCTGTGCTCAGACTTGTGTCCCCCATGGATTCTCAATTTTTCGCAGAGCGACTGCATCTAATCTGTTTCTCACCACTAAAAATCATTACCTACTCCAAATTATTCATCGCACAAGACTGTATATGAAGCCTTCTCGCAGGGATTTCCTCAATGTGGAACTTGTCTTTTGAATCTATGAGGCGAGGTAATATTTTTCGTACTGTAAGTGCTGGCGGGTTTCGTTTGGTGCGTCTGTGCGTCCGGCAGACCGTTTCGCGTCTCATATTTTTTTCATGACACTACACACCCAATAGAACGTGCAGTCTTGCAAGTTTAGTTCATGTTTTACCGAACCTCATTGTACTGCCCCGAATCTTTGCAGTGTTTGTTTGTCTATTCTTCAAAGCTGCCGGCACGCCGCTTTATCACTGTTTGCGATGCAAGACGCTACCAGATGTATCTCTATTGATAGCATCCAGACAGAGCTGATTCTACGTTGTTCCATAATGTTCTAGTAACTTTGCAGGCTTATCTCGAAAGTTCCCGATCAGCTTTAACTTGACCTCGGCCGACAGCGGCGGGCGGAGAGGCGTTCTGCCCTTAATTCCCATACCCGACAAAGCCGTGACCCGATGCCCAGGACGACGTGAAACGCAAGAGCCCAGACGTCGGACTTAGAAGTGGTTATCGACGGCCGGAAAGTTACCGCTCTAGTCGACGCAGGAGCTGATTACTCGGTGATGAATGGAGCACTCTCTGCGCCGCTGAGGAAAGTCACGACCGTTTGGGCCGGCCCACAAATTTGCACCGCAGGGGGTCACCTCATTACGCCATCAGGATGATGCACAGGGCGAGTGTCTGTCAAAGGACATACCTGTCCTGCGTCCTTTGTTGTGCTACCGCAATGCTCCCGCAAAGTGATTTTGGGCATGGATTTACTTAATCAGCATCAGGCGATCATCGACCTGCGATCCAAGCTGATCACGCTTTCGACGGAGGAAGCCATCGCTTCGATGAAAACTCAAGAAACTCACATTGCCCTCAGTGTCCTGGAGGAAGAAGTGAGTGTCCCACCCCGTTCAAGCGTTATCCTGACCGTAGGTGCCACGAAAGCCATTAATGCTGAAGCAATCATCGTGGGAAACTTGCAGTTGCTTCTAGACCGAGGAATCAGCATCGCAAGAGGCATCGCACATTTCCGCAATGGCCAGGCCGAAGTACTGCTGACTAACTTCAGCGAAGAATACCGGCACATTAACAGGGGAACCACGATTGCTTTCTTCGACGAAATATCCAACGTACGAGATTCCTTCCCCCTCTCCGACCCATCCGCAGAAGATTCGCCTGACCAAGAGAACTCGCCTACATTCGACATCAACCCAGCCCTGCCCCGGAACAGACAAAACCAGATCCGCAATCTGCTCCGAAGCTACAGCGAGTGTCTCTCATCGCCTAAGTTCGGACAACCGCCAATTGCAAAGCTTCGCATTACAATCGAACACCGGCCGCATTAAAACCGGCCGTGTTTCCAAAGTCTGCGTTTATTTTCGCACTATCCGTTTTAATTGTTGCTTGGCGCGGTATTTGTTTTTAGGGGTCTTCGAATATTCGAAACTTCGAATACGAATCGAATTTGTTTGATATTCTATTCGTATTCGTATTCGAAAAATTGATATTCGAGAATTTCGGAATATTCGAAACCTCCCGAATACTCACCAGAGATCGTATATTGAGCAGAGTTTCATAAATTGGACCGTGGCAAAACCACAATATCGCTGATCGAGTTAAAGTTTCCAGGAAAGCAATACAGAGGTCTCATTCCCTTCATTTTCCGTCGTTCATCACGCGCACAGGTCACATTCAAACTCCGCTAGTCTTGGCATGGTGCGAAATTCTGTAAGCGGGCCTGTCCACATAACGTGCTGAAAATAAGATGGCCGACTGCCCACTTCGAACAATCGCAACGCGAAATCGCGCTTTTTTTTAATCCTTCTGTTGTACATTACATATTTAATGCCCACATCCGAAGAATGTGTCCTGTCGCCTTCATATCTTTGCGAGCGTGACCACCGCCATCCCATTTTGTCAACTACACTATGCGGGAAAGCCTACTTCCGGCATTTCGCGGGAGCCTCCTGAACGGGCGCGTCGAGTTGTCAGATTAGGGCAAGCGATCATGTAAAAATCCCGCCTAATGCATGGCGGATTCTAACCCGTGCACCTCTTCAGTGGGCGTAACGGAAGGCGTAACAACGATCGAAAGGACCCTATGCCTAGGTCAAAAATAGCCTGGCCGCGAAGTTTCGGTTTCAGAGCTTCGCCGCTGCCCCGCGGCAACTGCAACTGTCGGCCCGCGCGTTCGTCAGTCGTCCAATCCCAGCTCCGCGCGGCTTTCGGACGCCGACTGGCGCGTCGCAGGTGATTTCTTTTTCCCATTTAGAAACCGTCTCGCCGCTCCGTTACCACTGTGTGGTCCCCGGCCGCTTGCTTGCATTTGTGTTCTTCCAGCGCTCGAAAACGGGGGGCTCGTCACGGGCTTACAGGTATTAACGCGATGGAGCCGCCTCATAAGGCCTTACTGCATTTTCGCATTAACCATAGTTTTTTTTCGGGGGGAAGGGTATTTTATAAACTGAGGCCTTCGAATGAATCGGGCATTTTTTCCGGTCTCTTGAACTCCAGAAGAATGAGGTTTTACTACTCATGTTATTTTTTTGTTGCTAGCCTTGTCACTTTATGAATTTTGTTTTCATGACCTCATTACAGTTTGCATACTGTTATGCTGTCTAATCAGGAAGTACACATTTCTGTGCACATCAAGTTTTTTCATACGGTACTGAGGTAGCTTGGTTTGTTTATTTTAGTTGCAAATACCTTACACTATTTTGAAAAAGTAAGATAACAACATTTGCTTGTTTATCACTTTCTGAACTTTTTTTCTGTACTCAGCAGATATTCGATATTCGAAGCCATCTTTCCTTCATATTCGTATTCAATTCGTTTTCAAAAATTTCAATATTCGCACACCCATAGTTTTAATTCATCGGTTCGATGCTTTTTGAGAGAGGAGTGATTCCGCGAATATTTGCAGTGTTTGTTGTTCAGTCTTCAAAGCTGCCGGCACGCCACTTCATCGCTTTGTTTGCGACGCAAGACGAGACTAGATTTATCTGGATTGATCGCAGCCAGTCAGAGCTGATTCTACGTTGTTCCGGAATGTTCTAGTAACTTTACACGCTTTATCTCGAAAGTTCGCTATCAGCTTTACATTCAGCTCGGCTGACAGCGGCAGGTATTATGTTCGACGTTTGCCGAGCACGTTTGTCGCTTCGCTGCCGCCGAGTGATTCAGTCCAGTGTGGGCGCAATTTAGCCCATATGAACAGTTTCGTTTAGGCGCCATTTTAGCAGCTTTTCTGCTCTCCGGACTGCAGTCACCACCCCGTGACAGTTTCTTCTAATATTTCCGATCAACCGCGTTTGCGGGCCTTCAAGCATGAGAATTATTTGGCTGTTTGCTTCCTACTTATCTGTTTTTCCCCTGAGTTGCTGTTTTCACTCTCGAGGGAACGGTTGTACAAAGATTTAATCTGAATCTTATTCCCTTCACCAATGTAGGGTTCTATGTATTTGCGTTTACCGGGACATGACGTGCTCAAAAAGAGGGCGTAAAATACCCCTCCCGCCGTGTACTAGGAGATTTTTCTGTAAGCTCCAGAGCGGGACATTGCCCGTAAGAACGTTTTTAGAAAAAAAGGGCATTTTTGTGACCACGGTTAACTGCCAATTTTGTGATGCTCCCTAAATGAATGCGCGTTGTCGCATCGCTTCCAAAAGATGCAGTGCACTTTTGAGATATCTCGCAACGGACATTAAGAAAACATACTTAATTTGACACCGTATTCTGGGGGGTATGTCACTGCGCTACCATTTCTTGGTGAAACTTAAGACATGTTCTTTACGATTGGACTACACAGCCTCTGTAAAATGCGCATGGTGAATCGACATTGTGTACCTGTTGTTTCTACTAGAGACCACTTCAGCAGTATGATTGTTCAACTAAAGGAATAGTATGCCCTTACTAAATATGAACCAGAGTGGCAACCACTCCTAGTGTTGCGCTCTTCATTCCGTTGCTTAGGTGTGTCGTATTATGATCTAATAGTGATGGACCCTCTGTTCCGTCTTCTTTCGTGCTTGGTTGTTACTGTGTGTTTTCTTCGTGGTTCGTACGCAGTTATTGAACCTAGAATATTGCTCCTCTGCAATAAGTACCCTGTTTAAAAAAAAGCGGCGACAGCCTAGAGGTCTCGCACAGTATCCAGCGAAGCTTGCCTGTTCGCTAAACCACAGATTCGAATCCGAGTTGTGGGTATTAAACTTATTTTTATTTATTTATTTCATTTTGCACAAACGTCGCAAATCTTCCTCGCGGCTTGCCCATCAGAATAGCCCTTCCGCACTGATATTTACGTCTCTTTTTCCTCCAAATTAAATTTCTCTTAGGGACAGATTTGCAGTAGAATAGGCAAAGGCGTTGGAAATGCCACAGCAACGGCGCTGAATTCTGTTACTTTTAGTCCTATACCATTATCTATTGCGTGGCTTTTCCATTCCTGCGAACGATTATTCACTTATACTCTGGTTTAGTTCTCTTTCACCTCTTTGGACTTCCTGTAAAACAATTGGCATTCTGTCGCGTGGCTAAAAGCAGCATGCCCATCAATTCTGGACAAAGGCATTTTTCAGCGCAAAAAATTTATGAGCGCAATGTTTTCATATACTGTAAGTTTTTTCTAAACCCCTCAATATAAACGCACATCTGCATTCGGCAGGATTGCTTTTTTTCTATTAACGTATTTGCTATCCAGAAGAACGCTCCCCATTTATTTTCCAAGGCAGTCTTGTATATTTGATGCGAGCGATTAGCAGATTGATTGTGTACGCTTCGGATATTTTCACATCTTACACCTGGCAGCTGCCACCTGATATATATACACACTGCCCTCCACTTGCTCCCAATTCTCTCTCCCCTGCCCTCTCGCTGCCCAACCTGTCCCTGTTAACTAGTAGGGAAGAGGAGGGAGACGGCTGTAGAAAGAATGACTCACCACAAATAAAAATGAGTAAACTTGAAGAAGCAAAACTGGTAAAACAGAGAATGAGAATATCAGCAGAAGTAAATCAGAATAAGGAATGTAAAAAAATTGGAATATAAAATGATTTTGAATCAATTGAAAAGCCAAAAAAACAGCTATCGCATTTCCTTCGTGTCAATCCTATTGGTTGTTCCAATTATTTTGCCTGAAAACATTTTCCAGATGTCAGTCGGACAATGCCATGTAAGACCGCGCATCGTGCGATAGTTCTCCATATAAATTCGCAGCCAAAAAGGTAGACAATACATGGAGCATTTAGGGGCAGCTAGAGGAGTTTAAACAATCAGCCAAATTATTACACTTACTGGATCCTAAACCAAAACTCACAAAATTATTACGAGCGCACAACTCTGAAAAAAATTACGGCCGATTTGAGCAATTAGGCTGAAAGCGAATCCGGCTCTCGATTTTCGCTTTAGTTCTGGTATTCGGAACAGATCCCTGGGAGTCCTCATACCGCTCCTGGCCCAGTGGTGCAGCGGTTAGGCTATGCGCCACAGCCCTGCATACGAGTATGGCAGGTATTGCATCGCTGCTGCCTGTCATGCTCTGATTTCTCTTTCCGAGCAGCCTCTTGCGACTCACCACCTCTGAACTTTCGAGCTTAGATAATTAAACAATTATTTCTCACTGAGATCACCACAGATGTAAAAAAAATCTATCTTCTTTGATTCGCTAATTGTTGGCTTCCAATGTATATATATATATATATATATATATATATATATATATATATATATATATATATATACTGCAAAGGGATAGAGCGTCTGGCAGACAGCCTACCGCCGTCTGAGTGCCCTGCATCGACGAAGAGGAGGTGCGGAGAAGTAGGGCGATAAAGAATCATCGCGGGCGATCGTGCTTCTCCCGGTCTCTTGTGTCCTTCTGTGGATTTATCTGGACGGGTCCGCCGTCCCGCCATCGGCTGATGCGGAACAGAGCGCAGCGGACGGTGCCGCTGATCTCGGGTGTTCGGACAGCCTGCCTTTTTCCCCGACGCTGGAGTTTGTCTTCGAGCGCATGGGCAGGCGACTGGACCATATGGAGGCTAGGTTTGATGCTTTCGACCGCAGGCTACTTCATGCTTTGGCAACCGACCCGAACCGCGGCGGGTGAGTGCATTCCGTAAACACCATAGAATCCGCACCCGTGCACTTAGGGCTGGCCTCGCAGTCCGACGGTAGGGTGCACGGCGCAGGTGCGACACATCCGGCCTGCCCGCTGGGAATGGCGGCGGAGTTACCAGCTTTCGATGGCACTGCCCCTTGGGAGCCTTACCAGCTGCAGCTGGACACTATCGTGGAGGTGTCCACCGTGATGCTCGTCGCTAAGCTGCTCCAGAACGTGCCCCGCGCGTATCTCGGCCGGTGCGAGGCCATCGCCGGGCTCCTCGCCAACCATTACTGGTCGGGTCAACCAAGACACCAACACCAGCGCCTGCGTGCTCGCCGGCAGTAGCCTAGGGAAAGCTACCGGGACCTCTCCGTGGCAGTCCAGCGATTGGAGTCGCAGTCGCTGCCGGATGCGCCACCCACCACCGTTGCGCTGGACGGCACTGAAGCATTTGCGGACGCTTTCCGAGATCCCGAGATCCAGAGCCAGGTCCGCCTCGGGCGCCCCGAGTCCGTCCGCGGCGCAGCTCACGGAACCGACAGCCGTGGCTGCCCGGGCGTCGCCGTTTCTCGCAGGCTGGCGCCATCCTCGAGCGCCTCGACCAGCGCCTGTACCGGCTGTTAGGGCGGGAGGAGATGGTGCGCGACGTCGGGTATCACGTCTTGAATGACGTCACCAAAACCTCGGCGCAAATGGAACCCGCGGGCGCGAATGAGGAGACGGGTCAGACGGCCGAAGCCAAGTCAAAGGACAAGAGCAGCAGAGGCTGGAGTTATGGAGTTGTGGAGGCTGGAGTTATGGACTTGGCGTCTGTGACGATGAGGCAGCGCCGGAACAACCGAGTACACAAACGGATAGGGCATGAATGATCAAGTGGCAAGGACCAAGCTGGCTGAATGTGATGACGTGCTTGAGCGTGAGTGGAAGAGGAGGTGCGTCGGCCGGGAGGTGGAGGCGAATTGGATGTCTTTGACTGTTCCCCTGCTACGCCCAGTTATCCCCCAAACGCCCCTAGTACTGATGCAGTATGCTTGAAGGTCGGCGTGGGGTCGGTTGTTTCGTACCGTGTGATGCTTGCTGCCTCGCTCACCGTAGTCAACCTGGCTGGTGTGGGACGTTCTTCGGCGACTGCAGACGCCTTCACCCGGCTCATAAACTTTAACGTCAACGAACAATCTGACCATCTCATCTCTGTGGGCCCACGTTGCACCATCCCAGGTGACCCTGAATCAAGGACCGATATGACATCGCCGCCTAAAGATGACTGGCGGCAACCAATGCACTGTAATCTCTCGATCCCGACTGCCGATGTGGAAAACACTCCGTTTGCCATGGGAACACAGTAAGAGGCCACGCACAGCGGTGTACCTCCAGAAGAAACACAAGGAAGCAGCAGGAAACACAAGAGCCAGTGGCAGAGAATGGTGTTGAGGACGACCAGTCGATTCATCCTGAGTTGATGGCGGTAACTGATGAAGTATCCTCGACGGAACAAGTGGTTGAGGACGACGAGGGGAAACAATTTTTTCAAGAGACGCGGCAACAAGTTGAAGTGAATGTGTGTCCTAGTGTGTCTGAAGAGGCGGATGAATGCGCGATCGAACGCGGTGAAGACGAGAGCGCTAGACATACGCAGGGGTGTGCCGACGCGGAGGAGAGCAAAGGAGATTTCAACTGTTTCGCGCAACCTCTGTCTAGGCCCGAGCCGGAACACTCGGTGCTGTCGTACGCGGCAGAGCCGCCTACAAGCAGCTCCGCCATCTACCTGGAAGTTTGGTATCAAACAGCACTTCAACGTCATCAGCGCGTGACGATGCCTACCGCGAATCAAGCTATGCTCCTGAGAACCTGAACCCGGAATGTCGAGTGGCTAATCTGGAAGTGCTCGATGCCTGTCTCAATGTGTGCAGCGCCACTACTGAACTACTGCAAAGCGACGACACCCAGCTGCACTGGAGTCTGCTGCCATTGGCGTGGAACGGCGTCGCTTGAGGCTGCCCTCCCCACTAGCTGGCCTACTGGCCTACCCGGATTCGCCATGGACTGACTTGAGACATTACTTGGACTTACTTAGACCGTTCCCCTCCCCCACCCCCGGTGGAAAGGTGTAACGGGATAGAGCGTCCGGCGCACTGCCTACCGCCGTCTAGGTGCCCTGCATCGACGAAGAGAAGGTGCGGAAGGAGGGCAATAAAGAATCACCGCTGCCGATTGTGTTTCTATTGGTTCCTTGCGTCATCCTGTGGATTATCTGGACGGGCCCGCCGTCCCGCCGTCCTGCCACAATTATATATATATATATATATATATATATATATATATATATATATATATATATATATATATATATATATATATATATATATATATATATATACTAAGGAAACGAACAGTCACCGAAAACCCAGGTACATAGGGAAATTTTTTCTATTTTTTTTTCAATTGTAAAGACGAAGATGTGACAACGAGGTAGCGGCAGTGCTATCGCTGAGCGCGCGCTGCTGCCGGGCTCTAGAATAACCGCGGACGCCTAGAAGGCCTCGTTCTGCGCCTGGTTCTGCCTTCCTGGTTCTGGTGGTGCCTGAGCTATTAAACCCCCTTTCAAGTGGTGGAAGTTGCTGCTGATCCCGTCCTGGAGCTCCGCAGCGGCACTGTAACGTCAGCAATGCCGAATAACGCCCCCCTGGCTCCCCAGCCACCGGCTGCTCCGCTTGTCTGCTCCGGCACACCTCGACAACGGGACCCGGCTGTCTTCAGTGGGCTCGGCGACTCTGACGTCGAGGACTGGCTGGCTTCCTACGAGCGGGTCAGCACGCACAACCGCTGGGACGACGCCATGAAACTCATAATAATAATAATAATTGGTTTTTGGGGAAGGAAATGGCGCAGTATCTGTCTCATATATCGTTGGACACCTGAACCGCGCCGTAAGGGAAGGGATAAGGGAGGGAGTGAAAGAGGAAAGGAAGAAGGAGGTGCCGTAGTGGAGGGCTCCGGAATAATTTCGACCACCTGGGGATCTTTAACGTGCACTGACATCGCATCGCACAGCACACGGGCGCCTTAGCGTTTTTCCTCCATAAAAACGCAGCCGCCGCGGTCGGGTTCGAACCCGGGAACTCCGGATCAGTAGTCGAGCGCCCTAACCACTGAGCCACCGCGGCGGACCATGAAACTCAACAACGTCATCTTTTACCTGGCTGATGTCGCCAACCTCTGGTTCCGTAACCACGAAGCCGATATCGCCACATGGTCCACATTCAAGACGAGCTTCACTGAGGTATTTGGCCGTCCTGGCGTGCGCAAACTTCGCGCCGAACAGCGGTTACGCGAACGAGCTCAGCAGCCTGGCGAGACGTTTACTAGTTATATTGAGGACGTGGATGATTTTTGCAAGCGCGTGAACAGCGATATGACCGAGGCTGATAAGTTCCAAAATATAATGAAGGGTATCGATGAAGATGCGTTCCAAATGCTTCTAGCCAAGCAGCCGGCCACCGTGGCCTCCGTCATCAGCTTGTGCCAGAGCTACGAGGAGCTCCGCAAGCAATGCGTCCTCACTCGTCGCACCGTACAGCCTGCCGACGTCCTGTCCGCTGATGTCGAGACCGCAGGAGGGCGGCAGCTCAGGCACCACCAGAACCAGGAAGGAAGAATCAGGCGCAGAACGAGGCCTTCTAGGCGTCCGCGGTTATTCTAGAGCCCGGCAGCAGCACGCGCTCAGCGATAGCGCTGCCGCTACCTCGTTGTCACATCTTCGTCTTTAAAATGGTCCTCTGAGTGCGATGAAGCTTTCGTTACCCTACGGCGACTCCTTACTTCACCTCTTATCCTTCGCCATTACAACCCTAACGTCCCGACAGAAGTACACAGGGATGCTAGCGGCGTGGGCATTGGTGCTGTGCTCGCCCAGCGAATGCCTGGATTTCCAGAATACGTTGTCGCCTATGCGAGCCGCACGCTGTCCAAGGCCGAGATCAATTACTCCGTCACATAAAAAGAATGCTTGGCCATTTTGTGGGCGATAACCAAATTCCGACCATACCTCTACGGCCACCCCTTCGACGTATTCACCGATCATCACGCTTTGTGCTGGCTGTCATCGTTGAAGGATCCATAGGGTCGCCTTGGCCGCTGGGCTCTGCGCCTCCAGGAGTACGACATTCGAGTCGTCTATCGCTCTGGCCCTAAGCACTCTGACACTGACGCCCTCTCCCGGTCTCCGCTGCCTTCCGACACTGCGACCATCTCGAGCATTGACTCCGAGCTGTCATCGTTGCGCCCGGTAAACATGCTTGTGGAACAGCGCAAGGACCCCTGGATTACATCTCTCGTGCACCATCTGTCTGGGCCCCCTACGGCAGCTGCTTCTCGCTCACTTCGGCGACAAGCCCGCCACTTCTCTCTGCATGACGGTCTCCTCTATCGTCGCAATTACATGCCCGACGGTCGAAAATGGCTTTTCGTCATCCCTCGCCAACTACGAGCTGAAGTCTGCGCCTCTGTCCATGCCGACCCCCAGACTGCTCATGCTGGTGTTTTGGAAACCTACACTCGACTTCGTCACCGGTACTACTGGCGTGGAATGTACAGCTTTTTACGCAAGTACATTCACTCATGCATTGCATGCCAACGCCGCAAGTCTCCGTCACAGCGCCTTTCTGGCCCATCGCAGCCATTACCTTGCCCTGCCCGTCCATTTGATCGCGTCGGCATCGACCTTTACGGGCCCCTGCCCTCTACCCCTTCAGGTCACCGTTGGGTTATAGTCGCTATAGACCATCTCACGCGCTATGCTGTAACGGCGGCTCTTCCGGGGGCTACAGCGCGAGACGTGGCCTTCTTCATTCTCCGCCAGCTCATTCTCCGCCACGGCGCCACTCGTGAGCTTCTGAGCGGCCGCGGCCGTGTGTTTTTATCCGAGGTTGTTTTTTTTTTATTCGAGAAGTGTGCCATGAGGCATAAGTTGAAAAAGGAAAGGGGGGAAGGAATGCACGGGATTGAAAGTTAAAAGGAGTGAAGAACCGTTGCGCTGAGGTAGCCGCAGAGGTTGTTAATGAAACGCTTGTCCATTGTCCACTTCACGAAGTCACTTTCGCGGTTCCACCACAGGCCCACCTCCCTGAGGAGCCGTTTTATGATAGCAGCCGTCGCTGGGCACGTCCACAACAAGTGCCGCACATCACATATGTCCGGTGCAGCGCTACAGTGAGGGCACCTGTCAAGTAGTGGCAGATCTTTGGAACGCCACCGATGACGGAGAGATGGGGTCAGAGCCACCCCTGTCCGAATCCGGCGCACGGATACCTCCTCCTGCCGAGTAAGACTACGGGGGAGAGGGTGCGAACACGGAGGAATTAGAGCGCGTGTTCGATGGCGCAGAACTTCGGAATCGGAAACGTGGGACAGGAACGGATCTGGGGGAAGAGGGGAAGGTGGCGGATCGTCTAATGTATGAAGATGAGTCATAGCATCCGCTTGAATGTTATGTGGATCCTGGGCATGGCCGCGAATCCAGTGTATGCGCACAGGACATGGATACTTTGCGCACAGCACATGAATAGATTGTGAAATCTGGAACGTTCGTCGAACAGCCTTCAGCTGTTTAAGGGCGGCGCGGGAGTCGGTGTAAATGTGAACTGTATTGAATGTTGGAACGAGCGGAAGGGAAGCAATGGCATTGTAAATGGCTTGAAGTTCCAATGCCAGGGGAGTGCACGTATCCGCAGTATACGTCGCGCGAGAGTTGAGATGCGGATGAGATGGACTATACACAGCAGTAACTCCCCTCTCTGCAGAATGAGATGCATCCGTGTATAATATGCACCCTTCAGGCAGATACGCTGCTGATACCGACGGGGAAACAGTGGAGCGATTGTCAGTGAGCTGGCAATAGGACCACGGTGGAAGTGTCTTTAAACGAGGAAGTTTGAGAGGCTGTTTTCGAGCTCTATTTGCCACACGTTGGTCGATGATTTCACTGAGTGTATTAAGTTGGGCGAACTCCTGTAGCACAGGTATGGGTGTTAAACGAGGCAGATATGTTATGACGCGCATATCCTCACGATTGATAGCTTCAAGGGAGTCCCACTGTCTGCGGATGAGAAGTTGAAATTGAGTCTGATATACTATCCGTGGCTGAAGGATAGAGCGCACAAGATGGCGGGCCGTATGAGCACGTGCGCCACCAGAGCGCATAGCTATGCGACGAATCAGACCTAGAGTAGCGTGAGCCGATTTACGGGTGGCTGTCAGCCCCGGGGTGCCAGTCCCAGATGTATGGAGGAGAAGACCAAGAATACGAACAGTTTCTACCTGAGGAATAAGAGAATTATGGACCGTAAAATTTAAAGGGGGAGCTTTCCGTAAGGAGGCTTTATTTCCAATTCGAATGAAAGATGATTTCGTAGGAGAGAGTGTTAGACCCAGAGGTGGGAGGCGAGATGTCAATACATCCAGCGCGTGTTGAAGGACCGACTGATGAATAGACGCATCTGGATGACAGCACCACAAGGATAGAAGGGATGGTCTCTAGGGCTCGAACAAGAGGAATTAAAGCCACATTAAATAATGTGGGGGCGAGAACGCAGCCCTGCGGCACTCCTCTATTGGAAGTGAAATTACCAAAGGGCTTTCTGTGGACACGCACGCTGAAGGTTCGATTTGCTAAAAAGGCGTGAATGGAGAGGAGGAACCGGTGAGGGAGACCAAGAGTTTGAAGGGAGGCTAGAATGGCAGAGTGAAGGATGTTATCATATGCCTTTGATATGTCTGTAGCGATTACGGTTCGTACAAGGTGAATGTGGAGAGTGGTCAAGCACGTCAACAGCCAAAGTAGCAAGGCCGTCCTCCGTTCCAATTTGTGGGCGGAAACCAATTTGGGAATCTGGGTAACAATCATGGGATTCCAGCCACCATGATAAGCGTGCGGCTAGAATGTTTTCATAAAGCTTGCAGATGGTAGGGGTAAGGGAAATTGGACGAAGGGGCGAGAGAGGTACTGGAGGCTGACCTGACTTGGGTATTGGAACCACAATAGAATGCTTCCAGTCTCCCGGCATGACGCCAGAAAGCCACACTTCGTTAAAAGTATCAAGTAGGGTTTCCAAAGCCCTCCCTTCCAAGTTACGGAATAAGGAGTTAGGTATGCCGTCGTGCCCGGGAGTAGTAGTAGTTTTTAAACGGTTAATGGAGGCCAGCAGCTCTGCCATGGTGAGGTCAGAAGTAATCCCATCGGGGGGCTCTGTTACCGATAAGTCAGGTGGAGACGTAGCGGTGCAGTCATGGTTTGGAAAAAATTGACGGGCCGCTTGTTGTGCAAATGTGTCCTCATCCACATTTAGCGCGAGGCGAATGCTCTCTGTGTAATCTGCAATCTGAGAAGGGTGCTCCATGGCGTCAAACACTCTCCAAAGATGTAGATTGCCCTGCGTAGAGGACAGGCGGGCACACCATGCAGCCCAGCGTTGCCTGCCTAGCCGCTTTGCATAGCGCCGCGCCCGTGCGGTAGCGCGGTGAAGAGTAGGAAGAGCCGAAGGGTCATCGGGGTGACGAGTAGCGTAAAGATCCGCCTGGCGACGAAGAGCCCACAGATTCAAGAGATGTATGTCCGGGTTTGGGTCGTCTTCATTTACAGTAGTGGTAATAGTGTCAGTAGCGAGAACAGCAGATAGAGTAGACAAGGCGAAGAGGGGTTGAATGTAGATAAATGATTGTCTGCGCGTACAGAGTCCCATGATGTTATTCGTACAGTGCGGCGTATTTTCCGTAGACGCGTAGGCGTGAGGGAGATAAAAATAGGGCTGTGATCGCTACCCCAAGTATCAGAATCAACAGCCCAACGAGGGTTTCCGGGGCTAACCACCAAGTCAAATCAGGTGAATACGGGTATGAGCAGGTATGAGCCCCGGCGACCCATAGGCCGTGCTTGCAGTACAACATGAGTTGAGCAGCGAATATTTGCGCGCACCTCCTCGGGAGGGCTCGTGCTGTCGACATGATAAACCATGCAGCGGAGTGTGTCAGGACCAGATGCAAAATATATTTGCACCGGGACATGCTTGCTGTCATCCAGGGGGATCCGCGTAACTGCCCAAAGTTTCTCGGCGTCCATCAAGGATGACAAGTTTACCGTGATGCTGTTCGATGGGCGATGGACGACAAACCCGCAGTAGTTCGAAGAGCCAAGGGCATGGTCAATTGTGGCTTGAACATTCCGGGCAGGGATGGCAGTCATATCAAAGCGCAATGTAGGCTTGATGGTAACGCGGAATGAGTTCGCAGCAGGCGGAAGAGAGCCTTGACTCACGGGAGGCATCTGTGGAGGAGGCTCAGACGCTGGTGACGGCCCTTGGTGGGAATACTGAACTGGCGCGACGGGCACAGTTTCTTGAGGGAGTGCCACGGGCACGGAGGCGGTAGAGCAGTCCATGTCACAGGCCAAAGTCGTAGCATCGGAAAACGGCGCAGGCTGGAGGCCCAGAGGCGCTGACGATTGCGTGGACGTGGAGGTTGCGTCAGGTGGCAACACAGCGGGCATCCGCGTAGCCGTCGTCGACAAAGCAGAATCCATGCAGACGCGTAGCGCGGCCTCGCTCGGCAGCGCCGAGCTAAGCCTAGCTTGCCTCTGAGGGTTCAGGTTGGGTTTTCTCACTTGAGAATGCGCCCGCCGTGCCGGGAATTTCTCCGCAGGGGCGTCGTTAGCATTCGGTCTCACGGAGGGCACTGTCCGACCCACGCCACACGCGAGAAGACCGCGAGAAGCGAAAACAGAGACCTAGAAGCAGACACGTAGCCACCCACTAGGTCTTCGTCTTCTTCTCATCCGAGGTTGTCCAGGCGTTTCTGCAAGAGTGCCGCATCGTTCACAGAACCTGCACAGCGTACCATCCTCAGACGAACGGCCTCACCGAACGGTTTAACCGGACACTCGGTGACATGCTCACCATGTATATCAGTCCCGACCATTCCAACTGGGACCTCGATCTTCCGTTCGTCCCCTACGCATATAATACCGCCGTCCAGTCCACCACAGGCTATTCTCCGTTCTTTCTTCTTTACGGCCGCGAACCTACAAGCATGCTTGACACCATTCTTCCCTACCATCTTGATGCATCTGACTGCGCAACTGCGTCTGAAATTGCCAAGTGTGCCGAGGAATGCCGCCAGCTCGCCCGTTTCCTCACGTCCGCCGACCAGAATCGACAAAAAGAGCGTCGGGATTCCGGTAGTCAAACTCACGTACCTCTTTCCCCCGGCTCACTTGTCTGGCTCTGGATCCCTACTGGCTCTCTTGGCCTGTCGTCCAAATTCCAAGCCAAACATCAAGGCCCTTACCGTGTTCTTTCTCAACCTTCCCCTGTGAACTATGTCGTCGAACCTCTGACACCCTCCTCTGACCTTCGCCGTCGTGGCCGTGAAACGGTGCATGTCAGTCGCCTCAAGCCTTACCATGACCCCTTGATCTGCTCTACGCCTTGAGTCGCCAGGATGGCTCATTTCATCTCCGGGGGCCATTGTAAAGACGAAGATGTGACAACGAGGTAGCGGCAGTGCTATCGCTGAGCGCGTGCTGCTGCCGGGCTCTAGAATAACCGCGGACGCCTAGAAGGCCTCGTTCTGCGCCTGGTTCTGCCTTCCTGGTTCTGGTGGTGCCTGAACTATTAAACCCCCTTTCACAATTTCTAGTGCCAATCAATTCCCTTTTAAAGAAAATTTCTTATAAAGCAGCAGAAAAAACAACCATGCCGCCGGTGGGATCCGAACCCACGACCTCCGAATATCGCGTCCGGTGCTCTTACCAACTGAGCTACGGCGACGGCTGTCCAATCTGCTGCTTTCGTGGGTATTTATGTTTTGCGTGTAAGCGAACCTTGAGAGTGTTCACCAGCGCCACCCTCGTCCAGTAGCACGTCCTGTAATACCGCAAGTGTGACGTACAACGTCATCTAATGGTGAGAGCAGGAACTGTGCGAGAGCCCTCTTATGCTACCTATGGCATCAAGACTGCCAGAACCGAGACCCCCGTTAAGCTATTAGCAGCTATTAGATTTTTCTGTCTGCTAATACACACACACACACACACACACACGCACACGCACACGCACACACACACACACACACACACACACACACATATATATATATATATATATATATATATATATATATATATATATATATATATATATATATATATATATATATATATATATATATATATATATATTCGTCTCCTGGCTGCAAACGGCCCGTTTTCTTGCAGCTGATGGCCTGCATCCAAATTTCGAAGGCGTTGCACTACTTGCTAGCCATCTCAGAGAGATCTGTTTCAGGCCGTTCTACAACAAATCTTCACCTTGGTGGAAAGACTGCACACCTGCACATGCTCCTCAACTCTGTATTGAAATTTTAGGTGCTTAAACTCTTCTTCCGGGCAACCAGCCGCATAGCCCCAGTCTTTCATCACGCCCCACTTCTAGTGGTCTTTCCATCAAAAACCCGCCTCATGCTCCTCCATCCAGCATCAACGAATGGCTTATATTAGCGTCCACTGCTTCCGTAGCGCATCTTCCCAACCACCTGCCTGCTGCCACAACTGTTACTTCAGCTGCTACAAGTCACAGCAACCGCTTGTTTACTACCCGCACTAGTAGCCTAACCTCGACGAACAAGACACCACTTCAGCCACCCAGTGAAAATGCAGTAGCGTCTTCAGCCCAGAGCACCCCACGTTCAAGGAACTCCCCGCCTGGCACACTACTGCCAATGAGTGCGCCTTCGACTCACCCACTATGTGAGAGTGTAGGACCTATTTTAGCCTCGAGCAGTTCATCGACCACCTCTCAGCCTCAGCCACGCTACGCAGCAGCACTTGGCACTACCACTGCTACATCACAAGGTAGCAGCTATATCCTCCGCAGTACAAAGCCGAAATCCTTCCTGCCTGGGCAACAGGATTTACTAGCCACGTCATTTTCCGGTAACTGTGAATCTACGTCTTGTTCTCTTTGATTTCTAAAGCTTAGAAAAACTGCCGAAAAACGTATTCGCCAAGATTTTCATATTTCCATCCACTTGGCAGCTTCAATCGCCCCGAAGTGTCTTCGGTTAACAGCAAAACCAGCTGTACGTGAAATGTCCGTCAGAAATAAAACAAAGTGCAATACAATACTAACGGCCTCTTCACTTGAACTAAACAGTATTGTCTTAGAGCACTATGCCTCTTCCAGGAAGGTGCTTGTTAACAAAGAGCACTTAATGCGCTCTCATTAAAAACTCGGTTGTGTCGAATCAGCTGCATTGGAAAAATATGAAACCAAAAACGAAGTGAACTCCATGCCTTAAAAACAAGAAAGTTACTTCGTGACAACGCGGAATGCCCTTTTCCCCAGCAACAATTAACAGTTATGAATTCGCTCCTCATTTAATAGCCACAGATTGCCTCTCTGGTTTCTCGGTAGGGCCTGCCATAAACAAAGAACTTAGTAGTCAAGATAATTCTACAGTAATAAATCTCTCTGCTTACAAATTAACCTTCGAAGAAAGCAGCGTGTTGTCCCGTGGCCTTAGTTTTTGTCCATCTGTAGGCGGCTACAGCGAGTGCCAACTGCTGAACCTGCACCTTCGAGAATTTTTTTTTTATGACAAAACTGATTATAACGCCCCGCGCAATCCGTTGCCGTCACACAAGCACTGGGTCCACCAACACAGCGAGACAAGTGCTTGAGTTGTACATTGATGCTGTACAAAAAGTTATTTCACAACTTTACAAGAATAAGGTACCTCTTCACTGTAATCTTTCAGTTCGCGAAACTAAACAATAGAACAGTTAGCATCCCGTAATGAAATCATCATTAAGCCTGCTGACAAGGGCGGAGCTGTGGTTGTAATGAACAAGAGTGATTATGTCGCAGAGGCACACAGGCAGCTAGCAGACAGTTCTCTTTATCGACTTATAGACTATGACCCCACATGACAGTTCAAAAAATTTCTCGAAAATACATTGCTATACCTGTATAATGATACCCAAGTTGCAGAAAACGTTTTTCGCTCGATTGATCCGCATAGCCCGGTTGCTAGTAGATTCTACTTCTTACCAAAACTCCATAAACTTAACATTCCGGGTCGACTCATCGTTTTTGGTGTCGTAACTGTTCCGGTAAATCTATCCCGTGACGTCGACACGCTAATAAAATTCCGCCCACATTTGTGTCCTACATAAAGGACACTACTAATTTCCTGTTCGATATCATTGATCTTGTCATTGCTCAGGGTTCTTTGCTTGGCACTCTCGACGTCACTTCACTCTATACGAACATTCCGCACGCAGATGCTATCCGAGCAGTCGTGACCGCCTACAATGAAGCTCGCATTGAAAAGATAGTTGACCGTTGTACTTTGGCCACCTTACTTACTCTGATATTATATCTTAACTTTTATTTTGAGGTAAAGCATTATGGTCAAATTAGTGGGACTTCTATGGGCACGCTCATTGGTCCTAATTGTGCAAACATATTTATGGGTTTGTTGGAAATCGAATTTTTGGGAAGCCGGTTTTTAGTACCGTTCTGCTACAGGTGTTACATTGATTATAAATTTCTTAAGTGACCCCATACTGAAGGCGAGCTGCTGTCATTTATAGCCGATTTCAGGAACCTGCATCGTTCAAGACCATTTTTTCATACATATCCAGAAATGGGTTGTAGCAGCGAAAAAGACAACACACAGCAAGTGTGTTGTCTTTTTTGGCGCTACAACCCATTTCTGGAAGCATGCACTAACTAGCTCTTCAACAAATTTCACGCAGTTCCCATACGTACTCTAGATGTAAAGCCTATTTCCTTGACATCCACGTTTCGCTTCATGAAGACCGCTTGTCTACAACGGTGTACCGAAAACGTGCTGACCGCAAGCAATATTTGCACTTTGATTGTAGTCATGTCAAACATGTTAAACTCAGCATACCCTACAGTCAAACACTTCGGTTCAAACGTATCTGCTCGTAAAATTCTGACTTTAAAAGCAAATGCGTCACACTTCGTAGCGTTCATTAAACAAAATTACTCCCCTCAGCTGATCGATGGCGCCATAATGCGCACAGATACACAATCCCGAAAGATTCTACTAGCTAAAGAAAAACAAGATACTTCCTACTCGTATACCAACCTTGTTCTCACCCATTGTGCATCAGCACCAAAAGTGTCAGCAATCTTAAAGTAACACTATAACATTCTCATGCAAAGTGTTCGCCTGAAGGAAATATTCATAGTCATCAAAAGCTGTTCATTGAAGATCGAGAAATCTGCGGGACATATTAACTTTATTAAAAACAACTGCCCCGCGACCCCACGACCCTTGCAACAAGAGCCGCTGTAAAGTTTGGCGCATATGACTACGTCTCAGAGCGTTGGCAGTACGGGTTCTAGCTTTCATTAAAAAATTCACGGTTACTTCACCTGCGATAGTGCGAACGTCATTTATCTACTCCAGTGTACCACATGTAACATTGAGTATGTAGGCCAGACTGAAACCCCCTTTAGATTACGCTTCAGCAACCACAGAGCCCATGTTAAGTCCCTCCCAAGCCTGCCCCTATCAAGAGATGTTCAGCTCCCAGGAAATTCATTTCGTCATATTACAGCTGCTATTATGTAATCTGCATATAAATCTACTCACGACCGAGAAATCAGAGTATTTCTTGATCTATAAATTTAAAACCGTATCTTCTGGTTTGAATGAAAGCAGGAGGAAATTGAGCACCCTACGAGTTCAAACACCCTAATCTCTGCTATTCTGTTCGTTCTTTTTCTTCATGTATATCACAGCACGTGTGTGGTTTTCGCTTTTTTATGTTTTCTCTATTTCTGTGTTTTGACCAAACAGGCAGCTAGAGCCACGGTTTTCTCTCACTGCATAATAATAGATGTGCATGCTACTGTTTTATGCTGCACATTGTGGGCGTGTGTTTCCAAGATTGTGTACATTTTTTCGAGTCTTCAATTGTGTGAACTATCATCATAACACTTATAGTATGCCACGTGAAACTCTCGCACGTCTATGTTTAACTTCCGGCTGCGTGATATAGCTAAAATTTCGCTGCGCTAATATTTTACATCACAGCACGAGTATGTTTCTTATTTTTTTTTTGTGCTCGGAAAAAACAGGCAGATAGCGCCATGAGTTAATTTTTTGTCAGGATGTAATAATAGATAATACTGTTACCGTTTACGCTGCTTTATCGTGACCATGTTTTTTAGTGTTTTTAACGTGTACAGTTTCACACTTTTTAAGTTTTGCTGTCAAGTAATTCTGCATTGTCATCTTAGGACTGCAAGCATAGCACGTTTAATCACCTGTCATCGCATTCTATGGATAAGATTGTTAACGCACTAAATTTCGTAACGTTCCCGTCTTCTTCAGCCATTGTGACCCACATTCGTGTACATACATATCGCGGTTTAGTCGTGTTTGTTATGTTTTTAAGCGTCTCTGCATTATATGTTTGTAAGTTTTTTGCCCACCCGCCATCATATTCTGTGCCCTCCATTCCTATTCTGCTATTCAAATTAATCATATTATTCTCCCATTGATCGGCACTAAAATTAGAAAAAAAGTAGAAACATTCCCCTATGCACCTTCGTTTCGGTTAGTGTTGGCTTCCTTCATAGGTGTGTCAAACGAGCCCCTCATTTTATTTGCCTTTCTGCTAATAGCTTAACGAGGGTGTCGTTTCTGGAAGTCTTGATGCCATAGGTAGCACAAGAGAGTTATCCGTTATATATATATATATATATATATATATATATATATATATATATATATATATATATATATATATATATATTCTGGAAGGCTGAGGAAGGTAAGGTCGAGAATAGCAACTCTCTCATGTACCCTTGAGAGAGTTTGTAAAAAAATCATGGATTCTATACAGCATAGCACGAGCTAATCGCAAGCTGACGGTGGAACTCATACGACGAGGTCGTGCTTATATGCCAAGCAGTATCGGCTGTCAGTTCAGTGGCACTAGCGGGTTAATAATAACTGAAAAGCTTGTCAAAATTTTCTCGCACTAATGCTGTCTTTGGCAGGCATCTTCAACAAATTTACGGTGAAAATTCTTTCATTTCAATCCTTTCGGCATTGATGATCAATTTGGTCGCAGACTTATATGCTCTGTGTTCATACAACTTCTCAGACCATATAACCCCGTAGTAAAAAATTAAAGCTCATAGTGCAAGTAATAATTGATTCACTAGTATGGTGTCAAAATAGGGCATGACGACACAGTGGGTGTAAAACGCGATTGGGACCGCTTTGATTACCGCTATTCACAACAAAGAAGCCAACAAAGAAATGTTTTTTTTCACTGTGGCGAAAGAACATTATTTTTACTCTTCAAGGGATAGAATGATCCCGCAGTTGCTACAAAAGAGGTCGGCCTCTCCTGTTTACCTTGCGTACTGTGTCATTTCTTCTCGTTTTTGTCGCTGACAAGCGTGTGTTCCAGCTAATAGTACGTCACATAAACAAGACACATTCTCAAAATTTGCATAGCGTTCTTGAAAGGCGACTGTTGACAAGGTGAAGGGCTTCCCTAAAATTGCAACGCTTTCCACTATCGCGCTTCAGGAAACGTTTCACTAAAACTGAACGCGGAGCTCAGCAAATATAAGTTTTCAACTTACATGCATCGATTTAGTATAGAATAGTTCATTAACTGGGAGATACCCATAGCAAAAACTAATAGGTTTTTAATATACTTCGGGATATTTATAATGAATTTTCAACACTTTGTATTTATGAATGCACTAAAAATATGGCGGAAATAGGCACCTGAAATTTTTTCTTCAGTAGTCGAAATATATTTTGAAAATTTGTCAACAATACGCAAATTAAAGCATGCATCGAGCACGTTTTAAACAGGTGAAAAAATATGAATGCGGGTTTAGCGTCTCGTCAATATATTAAGAGTGTACTTTCGTAAATATAAAATTTATTCATCGGAAATATACGTCACTTAAAGCATGTTTCGAGCACGTTTCAAAAACTGTGAATAAATATGAATGCGGTTTTAGTACTAGGAAAATATATTAAAAGTGTACATTTGTAAATATGAAATAAATGCATTCGAAGTATACGACACTTAAAGCATGTTTCGAGCACGTTTCAAACACGTTTCGAAGCATCTTATCAATGTACTTAAAGCGTACTTTCGTAAAACTAATTCGTTTCAAGTATACTTCACTTTTAACAAACGGGCAGACCTTTTAAAAATATTTGAAGCACGCTTTTAGCTACCGTACACAACCTAGTGCTAGAAATCGCGTTTCGGGAAATGGCCTTTGCATGTTGGCCGTGTATTGAAAGTGTACTTTCGAAAATACGACATTAATTCGTCTAAATTGCACTTCAATTCTAACGAATGAGCTGCCCGCGAAAACGTATTAGCAGCACACTTCGAGCTGCCGTTGAACAGTTAGTGCTGGAAATCACGTTTCTGGAAATAACGTTTTGGCAATGCATTAAAGTGTACTTTCGTAAATACGAAATTAATTCTTGCGTAGTATACTTCAACTCTAAAAAATTCGTAGTCCGCGTCAGCATATTTGCAGCACACTTCAAGCTGCCGTGGAACAACCTAGTGTTCGAAATCACGTTTCCGAGAGCAGTGAAAACTAACCCTTTTCTCTCGTCCATTCGTTTATGTTAACTTCTAGCAGAAAGGCAACCACCACATATTTTAATTACGTGTGGACAGCGTGATCATATTATACCGGTAATGACGCCATGCGCCTCCGGGCCCGGACATGCCACCGAAAAGAATCACGACTGACATGACCGACCAGCTCTTATAGACGCCCATGTATTTCTTGGTTGACAGTTCGACTCCTGACTGATGCCTGACGCAAGTTACGACTGAGAACTATTTAAACGTCAAGAGAGCAATTTACTGTCATAAATGCTGCAGCCTCACATGTAAAAACAATAAAATATGGTGTCCCTCAGGGATCTATTCTCGGAGCTGTACTCTTTATTTTATACCTGAATGATGTTGTGAATCTACCAGGCAGTGAAAACCTAGTGTTGTACGCTGATGACACAAATATCTTTTTCTCAGGTATTGACCCCTACGCGCTCGAAAGAAAGGCTAACTATTGGTTGACTGGTTTGAGTACATGGTTAAAACTAAACAGGATGCAATTAAATGCTAGTGAGACCAAATACATTCTCTTCAGGGCAAAAGGTGTAAAAGCTCCTGACAACCTAAACTTAAACTTTGAAAACACTCAGCTGCAACAGTGCTCACAAATTCATTTTCTAGGTGTTCTGTTTCAAGAAAATCTCTCTTGGAACTCGCATGTTGATCAGCTTCGCAGTGATCTTTGTCGGGCGGTTGGCATTTTAAACAAACTGAGATATTATCTCCCGGCGTCCGTAAAGCGGCAAATATACTATTCATTAATACATTCCCGTTTAAGCTACTGCTCCCTTGTGTTGTTAACGACGACGCAGACAAATCGAGATTCCCTCCTTGCAATTCAAAAGCGGGCATTACGAGCTGTTGGGAAAATACAGTTATTGCGCAGCTGCCGGCCTTTGTTTAGGTCTTATAGAATGTTAGAAATAAGTAAACTGCACACATACAAACTATGTCTCGAAATATTACGCCAGTACAAACTAGACAAAATAACCTTCGAAACCACCTATCACACTAAACTTAGCACATACGAACTTCGAAAACAATGTATGGAAACACCTCGTGTACGCACAAATTATGGTTTTCAGAGGTTAGGATGGCAAATTCCTGACTTAATTAACCAATACCCTATTATTCTGGATACTGCACGCACTACCCCCTCTATACGTAAATACAAAATGTTAATTAAAGCAATGCTCATAAATGAACCTTAAAGATAAAAACTTAACGTTTACCTATCACTAGTGTATGTTTTGTAAATATTGCTATGGTCGAATTCTGGTTAATGTATTCTGTGTGTGTTTTGTAAAGCCAGTGTTTTGTAAAGATGTCTTAATATATTGTGCAAAAATACTGAAAGTGTGTTCTATTATGTAATGCTCTTCTTGATTTTGTGTAGCCGGTGGTGCCGCCTGTCATCCGGGTGCCTCGTCAGGCAATGTATGCCTTTTGCCACGTCACCCTGGACAACCTCTTCGCTGTCTGAAATTAATTCTGAATGAATGAATAATAATTCGGTTCTAGATAGACCGCACATGCGAACGCGACCACTCCGACGCTTGTGCGTCAATATGGGGGTCCACGCCTCAGCGGGCAAGATAATGTGTCCTCTCTGAAGGGGTATACATAAGCGAAGCCAAGTATTAGGCCTGTCGGAGGAGTTCGTGTCTGCTGACGTCACTTTCCGTTAGCATTTCCTGCGTGGCGACATCTTTCACGTTCAGGTCCCGTCACGTGTCCTTGCACTGGCATAGACTTCTTGATGACAAGGTGGTTTATCTGGGTTTGTCCGCTTCCTGATGCCTTGTAACGAGATCGGTGACTACTTCTGCTGTTGACAGCATTCATTGGTCAGTATTTTCCGGTGAATCCCGCTAGCACAGTTTTTGTAAGCAGAAGTGAATGTAATTTAATATAATAATTCTATACTTTAGTATATAATATTGTATGTAATGTGTATTTTTAGTATATTTTTAATGTATAAAGAATATACTAAGTGGAGAGAAAATGCATTTTTGATGCATTATGAGAATGTTTAGAATAGTACTCCTAGCATACTTGGAAAGAATTCGTGCGGCAATTTAGGCATAGGGACAAAAAAATGCAAAATTAATAAGAAATTAATACAAATTGTGTATTCGAAGTGCATTTTTAGCACAGCCTTTTTTCGCTAAGGGTAATCTGTTGAGTCGGCATCTTGACCAAAAGCTGTTCTGCACATGCGATGAGAAATTCCCTCTCATACATAGAGTTATGTGGCGGGGATATCTCTCGGCCAGGTAACAAGCAGAAATTGTTCATGAGCAAAAAAAAAATGCGCATTCTCAAGAAATATGAGCCAAATACGCCGCATTGCTCCCAGCTTCGAGGCTGCGCCACACGCTCTGCACGAGCGGCGGTGCACGAGTTGAAGTCTGAATGCCTCGGTCGCTTCTTTGCAGCTCACTGCCGATGCTCACAAAAGGGGTAGCACAGTATAAAAAAGAAAGTAAAGCGCAACTTCAGGCGTCCATTTATTCTCACTGTTCTTTTGCTCCCGTTGCTCTTTTCCGGTATCCGCATTGCCATTTCCAGGCTCCATCTGTGATTTATATTCCACCCTCTACGATAGCTAAAAATCTTCATTTCCTAGTTCATCAGAAAACTATTTTTAAGATTTTGTCTCTTGGTCCCAAGGAATGCTCATGTCAGCTGTCCAACACACTGATCAGGAAATGTGCATCCACCGGAAAACCAGCCGAACTTCTGCTAAAAGTAAACACCTATCATCACTCAAAGGCCAGCGCTGACAACCGCTGAGCCCTGGTGATGTCGTCCAAATCTCACATGTCGAAAACATGCTGCAGCAAAATAAGGAATGGTTAGTGAGATATAAGTCTATAAATTTTGCTACAACTCGTCTCCTTCACCCCATGCCTACCATGCTTTTCCTTTTTCGTCAAACCGCATAGCTCAACGAAAATGCGTGAGCATCGACACCGGTAGCAACAGAGGTCCTATTAAAATTCAATAGTCATTTCGTCCGCTATTAACAGGCGAGCGCAATATTTGTGTCTGGGTGTCAGTTGAAGCAATAAGAGCTTAAGGGGTTAAAATAAGACTAATATTTGCAGCTGAAACCATTACGTTTCGTTACAAGGGCCGCATCTCTCTTGCTCATCATTACCAAATTGTTCCATTCACTAGACGCTCTCCATTGGCTCACTGCTTTTTTAAGAAAACTTAATTTTTATTTCTTTATGGCCGTTTTACAAAACTGTGCAAAACCACGGGACGAAGGTTTCCGTAAATCCCGTGGATGTCCTGATTCTTCATGTGTTGTATGAAATGCTCCTTTCTTCATGTCGATGTCCGGATCGTGCTTCCAGAATTTACGCCTGTCCTTGCGCTCTTCACGCCGATGTTTGTGTTGCGCAGTCAGTCCCTTGATGAACTTCGAGCATAGAAATCTTAAACACAAGTCTGTACTTACATACAAACCTGGCAGCAGTCAGAACTCAAATACCCGTTTCTTTCGCCCAAGATAGGCTTAAAATTGATAGTGACTTTCGAAATCAGTCGCATAAAAGAGCGACAAAAATCTTGAACACCACAAACGGAGCTTTGTTTATCATATCCTTTTGGAGAGCTCTGTTGACGTCCAAATATCAAAGTGATAAGTATCCTTGTGGTACTCACTGAACGCAGATTAATAAACGGCAAACCAGAACGCTATTCACAACATTATTCCCTGCGTATTGAGGCATTATGAATATGCTGAGATCGAAATAATCGATAATGAAAGTACGCAATCAAAAGAAGGGCTGATTAAGGTATTCATTAGGAAGCGTAACATTGTTTATTTATTTCTTTGTACTTATCTATAAACAACTTTCAGACATGCGCACTGTTGCTGTCAGTTTATGTATGGGTACGAAACAACTTTCTGGACGAGAACTTCTACTGGAAGGCCCACATTTTGGCACTTTCTAAAAAGATGGGTGCTGCATGCTATGCACTTTATAAATGCCGTGAGTACTATGACAAAGTATTCTGAATTATTTATTTTGCCATTTTGTAAACCCAATTCTCATATTACATTGAATCCTGAGGTCGCACCTGCCAGCCTTTATTGGAGCCGCCCAGGGTTTTACAAAAAAGGGCAACTGGGTTAATCACAGAGTCGAACTACAGGGCATACATTGCTCCTCTTTTATTTAAATAATTTCTTGAATACAGGACTCTACTGACGGTACAAGTATATCATGAGGACATTTTCGCTCTGCCATATCTCTCTCCCATCACATTGCACTCGTTACGGCACACATGAAAATTTCGCCCTTCCGAAGACGAAAAATGTCTACGGAGAAGTGATTATAACTCGTGTGGGGACAAAGCTGTGGAATGCCTTTACAGATGACGTGAAACAAAGCAGTAATTTCCCAGTCCTGTTAAAAAATATTACAAATTAGAACAAATTATAGTGATGAGAGTGTACTCTCTGTGCAATTTGTTTTGATTTGTATAACGGTTTGTGTAGAGGCTTTATAATTGTATGCATATACATATTTGCTTAGTTTATAACTCTTTTGGGTAAGCAATTTTCAGATTTATATTTTCATTCAAGAGCCTTCATCATGTATAAAGTAAATAGTTTGTTCTTATACCTGCACTTAGCTCAACTAGACAAAATTTGCATGAATACCAACTAGCTTTTAGCTAGGGATCCAGGTGTTTCTTTAAACATGCTCTGTATAAATGTTCAGGAATAAAATTCAATTCAAACTCAACTGCACTTTTAATTTCACATAGTCATCGCAGAATTTTACAGGATACGAAACAATAGCGCAACCGTTTTCGGTGAGTCCTTGCATTTGCTTCAGTTCTCACCGCACATACGATTAACTGGCCTCTATTTTATGAGATGTCATTGTAGACTGCAGCGCAGAGCGTCGGTGCGCTGCAGTTCTGCGACGTTGACAGTCTCGATTTTTTTTACAGAGTATGCAACTTATCTGGACTGGCGTGGCCAGTGAAACTACTACTTTTTTTGGCGAAGATTCAGAGCAGATCCCAGTTTCCCAACGGTCGATTTATTTCATCATTCATGCAGGTTCTCATCTCCTAAGTTTTCTTCGACGACACGATGAGAGCCTGTCTTACAAAGAAGCTCCCAGTTTTTCTTCACGGGGGGAAAATCTATGCCTGATCGCAGTAGCGGCTAAGATGTCTGGTCGGCGAAGTACTCGAAGAGTACTTCCTTCTCAGGGTCAGAGAGTTTTTGTTGACCGAATGCTGTGACATTTCTTCGCTTCAAGAGCGCGTCATCTTTATTTTTCAACTGAATCGACAGGAGATCTAGGCAGGCGGTCTGCTTTGAAGTGCCTGCATTAACACTTGCAGAAATCAGAAAGTCGAAATCTAGGACGTAGACACTCTATTGAGCGGTGTGGCCAGGCGTATATCTTCAAGATTGTATTCCAACATATCTCATAATGACTGCTGACAAACCTTAAGCAACTTTCCTATAGTAGAAATTTATTTTGCCCAGATTACCGCACCGTACCATATGTGGGTGCTTCAGTATTAACGCCCTCTATTTTAAAGAGAGCGACTCGCATAACCGAATAAGACTTTGTAGGCTGCCCATGTTCCAACAATACAGTTTGTCGGAAGCTCCTGGCCTTAGTGTGCACCACACGTTCAGTGTCTTCATCTAAATGGACCGGAACCGGTCGTGCTTGGAAGATGCATTTAAATACTATCTAGGTGTCCATTTTCCATATCTTCCATCAGAAAGCAGAGAATTATTTTTGCAGAAGTGTCAAAAGAATGGCATCTCCTTTGTTCTCGCGAAGTTCTTCACAAAGCTCATATCACTACCGCGCATTACTAGCAACTTCCAGGTATTTTTTTTTTGGAAGGCGGCGCGAATAGAACGATAGCAGCTGTCTATATATGTTACAGCGTAGTCCGTTCTTGTGCATAGAGTTCCGGAAGAAATAATCGTCGCACAAAGGCAAAACAGCATTTCTCTATCCGCATAACAGTCATGAAGGCCTAAAATTGTCAGAAAATAATGCAACGCGCTTCTGGTGCTCTTGAAAAATTTGGAAAAATAACACAACGCCGCCAAGGTATCCGAGACTAGTCTTCCACTCAGGCCTGTGCGCACCGTGTTTATAACATGCAAAAACGTCACAGTGGTGCCTATTACAAGAGACAAACTTCAACTCGGATAAACACTTCGGCATCACGATCGAAGGCCGTCTTCTTTGTGTCATCATCATCGGCTTCAATGCCCTAATAACGGCTCCTCAGCTCCATAGCCCAGACATACTTGTGTAGGTAGGTGGAGGGCATCGTCCGCTATTGGTAGGGCGCTGCGGGCGTACATATTTTTGTTCATTATGGGGGGGGGGGGGGGGGGGGGGTAATAAAAAACAGCACACTACCTTGCTGTTTTCAGGCCTACATGACACTTCCAAAGCGCTCGTCGAAGGTTAGATGGCATCGTCACCCAGCATTTAACCGGCTTGCTCCCGGATGGCTTCGCGTTATCGAATCGATACTTCCTAGGGCTTTTGGAAGAGAGATCATGTGTTTTCATCAATTACGATGCCGCATTTGCCAACAGATGTTCGCCGGTCCGTTCCCAGAGACGATCTGCAGTCGCTACAACTACGACAGAGGTTTCGCACGTGTTATCGTCTCCGCTAGCCTAGGCTTGGGATGAAGCTATAGGCGTTGGGCACATCCAGTCGTTCCTTGGTTTATATGTCCGCATTGTGCGAATGAATTTTAGTAATAACATCTGTTTCATCGATTCTCGTTGTACGCAGTGCCTCTCGGCACAGTGAAGTATCCAGCTGGCCGAAACTACCTGTTGTCTTCGATCTTTGATGGGACCTTCGATGGTTTAGACAGCCTTAATAATTAAATACTAAGCAGCTTAAACTGAGTTCAAGCTAATCTCTTAGCCAAACGATTTCAAGGCAGCATGGGGTTTCTTTGAAGTCCTCATTATATTGCATTGAATGTTAACAAAAGTTCGGCCCTGAGAGAGAAAGTAAATGCCTATTATCACGCTACGAGAGCGCTCGCGTAGCAGAACCAACTTCACCAGAGGGTGTGTTCGTTGCCTCCGGCTGTATGCAAGTACCTGTTCGGCTCCCGCGTGGTCGTCCTTCCGAGCGAAAGCGAAATCCTCACGAATCCCAGAAACCTTCGCTCCTATGTCTATATATTTAGTAGCTATGCTGCGGTAATGCCATTTTAAGCGCCTCGTTTCTTGCCTTTGCATTGTGAGCTAAATCTTAGTGTCGACTGGCCGCTACGACGCATGTTCGAGCTGCGACTGTGTGCCGTAATCGCGTTCTGCAATCATCCTGGCGTCGTCGGTGAAGGGCATCAGCCCTTAAAAGTTACTGCCGGGTCATCACTATCTTTAGGCAGACTACGTGCACTGCAACAAAGGCCTCCTCTTCCATATCCTTCAAATTAACCGTGTTGTGTGCCAGACGTCTTATCACTGCAAACTTCCTCATCTCATCCGTCCACCTCTCTTAATGCCGCCGCCTGTTCTGTTTACAGTCTCTTGGAATCCACTGCGTCAGCCTCCACGACCATCGCTTATTTGGGTTTCAAATTACATTCTCCACCCATAACCATTGGTTCTCTTCGATTTCGACTTGGATGTCACTAACTCGCGCTTGTTCCCAGGCCCATCCCACTCTCTTTCTTTCACCTAATGTATAATGTACTGTTTTCGTTGCTCGCTGTGTTGTTCTATATTAGAGTTCTAACTCTTTATTTTGATTCCAGTTTTCGACCACATAGGTGATACTAGTGGGCATCTATCAAAAAGTATTACCGCGGTCCGCTCGGGGCAGCGTACTTTTTTCCTTCCAGCTTGCGCAGCTGTGAACAAATGTACAGATTGCATTAATTAAGCTGCAATATCTCGCTATTTTGCAAAATACGAAATTGTTGTTGTAATTGTAAAATAAGAAATAGAAAAAATTGGAAAAGGAATAGGAATAGAAAAAAAGCGCATTTTGTACAGCGTCCTCCTGTGTTCCTGTTCTGTGTGTCCGTCCTTTGCACTGGTTTTCTTTTTACAATTTTTTATTGTACGAGCTATCTTTTCGTGCCTTGTGCAAAACTTTGGGTAATCTCTACCTCGGTGCACACTTTTCGGTGAGATGGTTTTTATGACTATGAACGACTTGCAATATCAATGTTCTTCTAAGAGACAAAAATTAAAATCTTAGCTAATTAGTCGGTAAAAATTATATCACTTTGAAGAGCCAAAACTATATTGCAGGCCAGGCCACAATACTTTGGAGCGCTCTGATTATCCCTTGAGTTACCCTTTGAACGCAAAACTCTAAACGAAAAGAGCGGAGTGATTGTGGTAGACAAATGGGATGACAAAAGTGACATAACTGCCGCCGCCGTGGCTCAGCGATTCCGGTGCTCCGCTGCTGACCAGACAGAGGCGGGTTAGATCTCGACCGGGAGAGTCACTTTTCAACATGCTAGAGACCCTTGTTCTGTTGATGTGAGTGCACGCTGAAGCACCCTCAAATGGTCTGATTTTTGTATAGTTCTAGACTACGATGTTTCTAATAGCTGACTCGCGTGGGAGCGCTAAACCAAACTAAAACAAATAAGAATAGTTTACGCTTTGGGCAGAGTTCCATCCTCCCTGTATAACTGAAAAACCTACAAACCTATATCCACAATCTTCTTTCATCATCATAAGCCTGTCTACGCCCACTACAGGGTAAAGACGTCTCCCATATCAAACCAGTTAACCCTATTGTGCCAGCTGCGGCCACCCGACTCTCGCAAACTTCTTAATCTCTCCGCGTACTTAACTTTCTTCCGCCCCATGCTAAGCTTGCCTTCTCTTGGAATCCACTCCGATACCCTTAACGACCACCGCTCATCTTCCCTTCGCATTTCATGCCCTGCCCAAGCCGATTTATTGCTCTTTATTTCGACTAGGATGTCATTAACGCGGGTTTGTTCCCTGATCCGCTCAGCTTGTGTACTGTCTCCTAACATATTTCACCTGTCATTTTCCTTTCCATAGCTCGCTGCTTTCTCCTTAAGTTCAAACCTTTTCGCATCCTCCACAGTTAGGCACCATAGGTGAGTGCCGATAAGATACAGCTTTTATACACTTTTCTCTTAATGCCATTCATGTTCTGCAAATCATGTTCTGCGACAACCTGCCATATGCGCTACACCATATTCTTATTCTTCTAGTTATTTCCCTCTCATGATTCTTGTCTGCGGTCACTGCCCTAAGTAGACGTATTCCCTTATCAATTCCAGCATCCAGCTGGTATGATGAAATCGCTTTACTCGCTTCTAGGCAAAACATTCACCGATATTCACTTTGTCAGTGCGGGTTCCTATTATATTTTTAAATCAAGAGTATTAGCAGTTCTGACGGGAAACGACCTGACAATAAGCAAGTCGTGTTCGACATAGACCAATTTTTCAAAGGTGTTTGATTACGTACATCTAAAAATCCTACAAAACACTCTAACAATACAACATATGTGCAAATTTTGTTACTATTTTTTTTTGTACCGCAAACACTTGTTGTACAACATGAAACATCCAGTACAAAAAGTTTCCCTCTTGAATTCCCTACACTTACATGGTACTTTTCGAACTACTGAAAATTGTGACAGGATTGATATCGAGGTATCGCCAGCACTAAGGAAGACCGCCCAGATAAATTGATTTCAGCGGGAACTCTAGGATCACAGCCAGAAAATCGGTCAGAAAATCACCTACAAAGAATGATTTCAAACAAGGCGTAATAAATATATTTCCTGAATGAAAGGCGCTACTGTCACCTTTTAAGCAAAGCTAAACAAGTAAAACGATGAAATTTATCATTTAAGGTCCATTTTTTTTCTTGAGCCTTAAGCTTGAACCACCGCCGCAATGCTGGCCGCTTTAAAATAAAAAAGCATTTGTTTTTCATTTATTCATCGATTAGTTCAGTCACCAAGGGGGCAATTTGCAGAGGAAAGAGCTTTGAACGACATGGTGACGATTTCCAGAAAAAAGAATTCAGCACATGAAACCGAGTAAGCACGTTGTTGAATTGCTTGAATATGAAGCGCAAGCCGATATTTGGCACCAAAAAAAAAATAAAAAATATTATACTTCGCCTATTTATATCAAGAACTTAAAATATCACGCTGAATGGGCAAGCAAAACTAAGGAGAAAGTTAATAAACTAGCAAGATGCTTTAAACGCGCAGTTGGAGCCACAGTAAATATTTCGTGCGGGGCTCATACGTTTAACTATTTCGCTTCTAAGGCATACTTCCTGTTGAGTGTACGCATTCATTCCGCTTTATATGCCCATAGAAGGTTATTTTGTCGCTCAGAAGAATAACTTTTTTCTTAATTTATTCACCCTTGCACTCCAAATATTGCGCATAGAACCAGACTAATTATTTCATGTATAAATAGTTGCGCCACACGCAGTACAGAGATTAATATTTATTGTTCCATAACGCCGGTCCTTTAAACTCTCTTCGCGTTCATGTTGATGCCTGCAGAGATTCTACAGCTCCAATTTTCTCACATTTTTTTTACCCATGACGTTGTAGCATTCGAACCAGGTCTCTATTTTTTTCTTTATTTTTGCAGTGCTAAAAGCAACTGACTGATTCACATGCTTTCCTTGTTAATGCAACCTTCCATTCTTTCCTGTAATTATGTGCAGTTTAGCGTAAGGTACATTTTGTTAAGCTCTTATTTTTCTTTTTTTTCGGACCTTGACATTGAAATCTCTGCTACACATATATTTTTCCTACAATACTTATCGCCACTTGGGATTCTGAATTCTGCCGAACTCTATACAAGGGGAGGGTCTCTTGCACAGCTTTTTATCATTGCCCGCTGAACTTCTCTGAGCATGCACAAAAGTTCTATGCTAAGCCTACGACAATATCTTGTCAACGACTGAATGGCCCGTGTACACAAATCTTTTGTTAATTTTGATATACTTGTTTTCTTTCTTATTGTATTTAATACCGCAGAACGAAAAGTTCATAGCATTGAGTGAGGTCTACGCATTAGAATGGGATTTCCTGTAGTTCGCACCTTTGTGTGATGCTCAATTCTGTTCTGCCGGGATCTTCTACAAGCACAGTATCTCTTCCCTTACCTGAAGTGCCTCACTGCCTAGGATTCAGATATGGTTAAAAAAGCATTCGTCCATGTTAACGAAAAATTTAAATAAACATTCGCTACACACATATTTTAACCGATACTGTTACAGAAGCGCAAAGGTGACATTACTGCTGCCTGAAAGCGGGTGGAGTTAAAGGGTGTCAAAGAAATGTGCGTACCTTTCGCGTTATCGCCTTCGCTAGGTTGATGCCCGTCTGGAAGTTCTGCGGTCCGATGCTATCAGAGGCATCGAACAGGAAGTACACGAAGTGCCTCGGAGCGTCTGGTTCTTTAACAATGAGGATCCGCTGACGTGCGTCGCTGTCGTTTCCGGTAGAAGCGTTCAGCTCTGGAATCTTGACGGCCACGGCACTAAGAGCTCTTCCCACGAACCGCCTTTTGTCGTAGTAAAATTCTCCTGTACGTTGAAGAGGAAAACGAAGGGGCAATTTCTTCCCCAAACCAGCTCAGCTGGCTGCAAATGGTCAAATAGCGTACCGCTGCTGTGAACTCTACAGACAGTGGCTCATACATTGACAACACACTTTCACGACACTACGAGCGCCGCCAATTATGTATGTAGTCGCAAAAGGCATGAATCAACTGCTGATGAGCAAATGAATGCAACCACTTTTGAGAAATGCACATTCCTTGTCTTTTATCTGACATGATCCCAGCAGGGGAATGCTGGAATGTGTTGCTAATAGATTACGTCCGAAGGGAAAGGCCTGATACAAACACTCTGTGAAGAGGTTACCGAAAAAAACCACACAAATACACTCATTGCTTTCAAAATTGCATTCGGGGGCATACAGAATAAGGTTCATCGTGATATCGCACGAATATTTAAAAGTGGCGTAAAACTTTTGATTTGCCATTATTTGGCGCTTTTCATCACCCTGCCTTGTATTTGACTAAAGCCTCCTTTATCATACAGCGCAAAAAGCAAACACCGTTGTTCTTCCCCGAGTGAAAACTAGGACAAAAGTGTGGCAACAAATTGTCCCATACTTAGCCTTTTTTTTGCGTAAGTTTGCAGGCTATCATAATGTCGGACAGCATATCAGAAGCGAATCTGGGCTAGTGTAAATATTTTCCACGAGCCACTTGCTACAGTCTCTATTACTTGTGGACCGAAAGAATGATATATAATCTGAATGCTTAAATTTACCTAGTATTTCGCGTGCCATAAAAGTCAGTACCAATAATATTAAATTAATTTCGCTCTATATAATCAAAATTTTTTTCTTTGAGTTCGCAATTTTTTTTCACTCACTGTACCCTATGGGGTGGCTTTGTGGCTGTGACGTTGGTAGCGGCTATAACAGTAGCCGAAACTGCATCTGAAGGATCCGAAATGAAACTAACCGCGTGTGATACGCGGCATCACTAAAAATTAAACTCCTTCATGCAAATAAACTGAAAGTTCTGCGCAATCGCAGTATCGCAGTCTTTAGCAATCTTACCATCTGCATTGTTTTTTTCGCCATCTGCAAGCTTTGCTACGATAAAGCCTCCTACACGCCATTACAGAGCGTAACACACGTATTACTTCCTCAGCTGTTAATTGATCCTTGTACAAGGAGTGACCAGCGCCAGTCCCGTAACGCTTCGGCATTAGGTGACCGTGAGCATGCAACCATGGAACCACATTCCGCTCGCAGATAACGTAACTCGACGCTTGTGACTGGCTGAACGGCGAGCACGCAAGTTGACTGTGTCGGTGATGGGAAAACAAGTAGTCAGCGCAGGCAAAAGCAGGTTCGTGAGGCTTGAAGGACGCCAAGATGGCGCACATATGCAACAGCTGTTCTTGCGAAAGCCACAACGAGAACCGAAAAACCGTACAGTCTTTTTTTATATATTCTACTACAAGCCGGACCTGGCCCAATAGATAGTTAAATCAACACTTTTCTTTCGGCAGTTTCTTTTCGATCAGGAACGACAGAAAACTTTTTAATCACAAAATCATCAAATGACTGCTCACCGATGCACCGAGGAAGAGAACCAGACCACTTTCCGCTCGACAGGCAGGAGATGGTGGCGTTGCCACGCATGTGATAGCCAGTGTTGCAGGAAAAAGTGACGTCGGTGCCCACGGAGAACTTGCTGCGGGTGCGGCGGCCAACAGGGAAACCATTGTCTGGGGTGCCAGGATCCAAGCAATCTGTGCTGTTTCTAGCCTCCATTATTCCTGCACCGTTCGGACGAGCAAAACGCCAGCAGAAATAAATAGGGAGCGAATTTTGTATAGAAATTACCCGAAGAGTGCCCAAAACTTTATGGATAATAAAATATGTAAAAGAAGAAAACACGAAAACACATTGTGTTAAAATAGCACGTCGAAACGGAGAAACAAAGAAAACTGCAAAATGCATCACAAGCTGGACTATATGCATGATTCCCTATCTCCGTTTCCACGCGCATTTTTGTGCTCAGAGTCAGTTTATGGCACAGGGAAGTGGCGCTCCAGTTCCACCAGTCAGGCAGCGTCTTTGGCTCCTCAAAGACAAGGAAACACTTGTAGATGGTCCGGTCTTGTACAAGTTGTTTGAATTCAGGTAGCAGTAGTAGTAGTGATTTATTCAAATAATAATAACAAGGAAGGATCAGATTTTTGCTAGCCATGGCATCTGCTATCGATACTGAAGCCCCTGAACTGGGGTAGCGGAAATAAAGGATAGCAGGCAGAATGGAGAAATCAAATAAAAGAGGTGAGGGGACAGGAAGAGAGGATAGGGGGAGAGGTAATATACACTAACAATTTACACAATAAGAAATGTGTACAGGTTCCGCGCGTGATTAGTTCATGATGGAGCATACGGTGATGTGCGTTCTGTGCAGCTGAGCTCACGAGTAGAGAGGCACGCCTGCTTAGCGGAGCCCAATTCCTGAAGCCGATAGTGAGACAAGGGGTGCTTTTCTGGAGAAAACCAGCAAACTACCGCTGCGGTGCATGATCAACCCGAAGCGCGGTGACAAACTTCTTAGAAGGGGCATTTCCGCAGCTCCGTCGCCCCTGCCTTTTGCCGTAACCACCACGCCAACAATTGATGGGATGCCTGTTCTCCTGCGTGCTCCACACAGCGAAAGAAAAGTGTTTTCGCAGCTGTAACGCTACAGTGGTTCTGATTCAACATGCCGCAGTGGCGCCGTCATTGGTCACTTTCTCCGTTAGTCCCAGTAGCCAGACGCATGAAGCAGCATTCACTCGAGTTCAGTTCCTCATTACAGAATGCCGGAATTCTATCTAGTGAATCAAAACAACCGGCTTCCTCACCACCGAGCAGCACTTCCAGAAACAGTGTCGGTGATGCAGAGTGTACAGATTTGCATTTTACATCGGTTTTGTCTACCAGATGTCCTAAGATGTACACTGGAAAACTGTATGAAGTTCCTGGATCTCGCATCTCAACGAAATCAAGCGGTAATAATACCGTGTCCTACGCTGATACCATGGGCGCTAAAATTTCACAGCATAGCAGAGTTTTGGAACTTTGTGTTTCAACAGATGTTATTGTCGTCTTTAGCAGCCTCGGCAAATAGACAGCTCATGCTTGCCCATTGAAGCCAAGGGATCTGCGTGAGCCTCGGCTATCTGGTCTCTGAAGTGGGCGCTCTTATAAAGTGCAAGTGGCTGCAGACTCCATCCAGGCTTCAGTCGCGGCACATACTCAATCAGATAAGACCCAAGCACGTTTTTTGTTTGTCATAACAGATGCAGGCCTACGAAAATAAGCATCTTTTGTAAAACAGCGCGAACAACTACTGACAAGAACAAGAAGGACACGGGACGAGCGCTGACTCTCAACTAAGGCTTTATGAGCAACACCTGGTGCTTATAAAGGGAGAAACATACACATAATACAACACATGATACGCTAAAAGAGATAAAAGATGAGGCAGAGATGCACGCGATGCTCAAAAGCCACCAAGAAAAGCTATCTCCTTGTCATTGAGAGTGACTGACGGTTTGCTGACTCACTTTGGCTCTTGACTGATATAGTATGATTCCATTATTTCTCGCGTGGTTTGATCACAGTGCTTGTACAGCACCTTTGTGCTGCGCAACATGGCTGTGCAATTTTTTCTTTTTCTTTTTCATTATTTCACACATATTTTTACAATGGTTTTTACAATGATTTTACAAAAGATGCATATATACCAACTCGCCCAACTGAACGTTGTGCTACAAAAATAAAGAGCGTGATTCGTCTTGAACGGCGACTAGATTTCTGCGAGATACCTGGCCTCACTGCTGGCCTAAACATAGCATTGAATCTTTATGGTTCCGAACACGTAATCCCTGCAACATAGCCAGCATACGTCTGCCTGTCTGCGTATCACAGAATTTTTATACGATTGTCATTTGCGCAATGAACTCTGCCAGGATATCTCCAAAGGAGGATATGCAAATGGCCAACCACCATGAACAGCAACGTTCGAAGAAAACTTCAACGGAGCTCTCGGGACAGAAAGAGAGAGAGAATCTCTTTAATCGAGAAAGAAAATTCAGCCGGCGTTCAAATTCACTCACTAGCTACTCTGCATGGGGAATGAACAGAAAGGTGAAATGAAAAAGGTGTAGGAAATGGGATGACAAAGTTCAGTGCAGAAGGAATGCGCAGTGGGAATGCTGAAAGGAAGAATCGCAGTATGTCTAGCAGACCAATGCCATTTAAATAATGAAATGAAAAGTTCATAGCGCGTCTGTGCTGCCTATGGCGGTCTAAAGGTCCTAATATACAGTCGACTGTTACGGGCACTTGAGTGAGTGGTTGCATTAGATGTTCATAATGTGCACGCTCTTCAGCATGGGCTGGGCATTCTAACAAATAATTTTCACCTGTTTCTACTATGCCGCGTTTGTCGTTACACGGACTAATCGTATGGCATAAACGGAGCTGTAAGGCAGTCGTAAATGCAGCGTTTAGAGGAAGTCGGTGTTAAAAATTTTCCAGATGGCAAGAAAGTCTTGTTGGCTGTCTTGGTCTGAGTTGTGGTCCGGCGGAGTGCGCAAATTGGTGATGATGCATCGGCAAGCTCCAAAGCCTTTTTTTTTTCTTCGGGAACATTTTTTTAGCTCTTTTGGACGCTCGTGAAGTAAATTAACTTGAAATTCTGATGTTGATGACCTCTGCGGGCTGTGTCATCGGCTTTTTTGTTAGCTGCGTTCCCACAGTCAGCAAGAATCTACTCAAAAAGATTGACCTGAAGCAGCAGCTTGGCGGTGTAGGCAGCTAAAGTCTAAAAAAACTGGCTGGTGATTATTAGAGAGATTTAGTTTCACGTACGTAGAGGCTTCACGTACGTAGAGCTCTTACGGGTGACCAGTGCGCATGCGCAGAACGCAAAGGGTCTGCGTGAGACTTACGGACGTACGTGAGATTCGGATTCTTACGTTACGGTCTTTGCGTTGCTTGCGTACGTAGCGTTGACAAACATGGCCGCGCCCTGCCCGCCCGCCTCACAGCGATAACAACTTCGTCGCTAATCCCTCGACGCGATATCGTGTTCTAAACTGCTGCATTCGCCATCGATTTGCCCGTTCTTACCCTCGCATAAAGTTTCAAGCGACAAATAGCTTTTGTTTTTCAGATATAAGGGCGATTTCCCAGCTGTTAAGCCTGATGAAGCAGCGCTCCGACGCAGTTCGACTGGCTTGGCTTTGACTCATCTTGTCTTAGAGTGGCTACAGCAGTGTCTTCATCTGTCAGTAGAAGAACGCGTGGCGTCTGTCGCGTACGTGCAACTAAAAGAGTTTGAAACTACATGCGCGTATGCTACGCAGACTTCTCACGTTTGCGTACGTGAACTCTGTACGTACGTGGAACTAAAACTCTCTATTATTCTTCAAAAGGTTGAATATAGATTGCAGCGCTGTCTTAGAGTCCGTGAAAACAACCCAACGGCCAGGACAGCAGCTCGAGATTCTAGAGAAAGCTTCTCTAATTCTCGTACCTCTGCGGCCGTAGACGATTTCTTTCGCTGCAGGTGATGGGAAAACGTTTGGCTTGTCGAGGGCACAAGATGCCCGCAAGATTACTTCTGCTATGTCGAGCCATCCGGCAGGATGTGGATGTGCACAGAGCAATTCTGGCAGAAAAAAGTTCAAACAGTTTGCAGTAGCGCCGCTTGATGCATTTGTTTCTTCGTATTTTCTCCTGATACCTGATCTTGAGAGGCGAGAGTGTCAAGGATGGAAAAGTTAGAGGCAGGAATTTCTTTGACTGAGTAAATTAGGCAGGTTGAGCAGTTTCACAGTTTTACCAAAGCCAGAGTTTTTGTGGGTCATGTGAATCCGCTGCAAGAAGTGCATTTTTCCTTGGCGAACATGCCGGAGATGTGTTCGCATAGTTTCTTGACAGGTAATAACGTCGAGCGGAAGGCATCCTGCTTCTACTAATGTTCCGGATTCTGCTAAGCCTTTGGGAGCTAAGAGAAATTCCGAGGCACTTGTTCCGCGTGGCCTTTGTGGCGATAGCCTTGAAGAATTGGCAAGTAACGGAATATTCATTCAACACAGAATTTTAAAAAAGAAGCATGAAGCGGCAGATGCAGCCTCATCGTGTTCCCACCATGATCTGAAAATTGGTGATGCTGAGGAGCATCCGGAGCATTTAGGAGCATTTCGGTGCATTTTAATGGGGCTAGTCCAGTAGGGATTCCTGTCTATAACAATTCCGAGGAATCCTTGGTATTGTATGTAAGGTAATAATGCCCGTCTACGTATTAGACGCGGGTACCTTGTCATTTTTTCTTCTTCTGAAAGCCATTACAACACTTTTTCTGGCGAGAGTTGAAGAGCTTTGGGAGCCAAATACATAGAGGTGTTCAATAGCACTCTCTGCAGACGTTTCAGGTGTCCTAATTTGGGGAGGGGGATCCTAATGATGGGGCAGCTTCTGCATGCCACGGATAGTTCTACAAAACTCGGTTACTAGTTTTCGCATATTACTCGTTGAACACAAGTTTCGCCACCTTCGTCGACTAAGTTAATCTAGTTATCGCCGAATGTGTCGCTGGGCCCGCCGGCATGCGCGAAGGTGTTGAATGCATTCCATCCAGGAGAGCCTTCATTTCTGCTCACCTGTGAATAGCAAAAAACATTTCAAATTTCTCGTCATTGTGTTGTAAGGTAAGCTTCCATTTTTATCTGACGTTAGCGTACTTGTTTCCAGGCAGTGAGCTATTCTTGTGACTAGCTCCTCGTTCTGTGTCGCAGCGGTGATTCCCATGCTTGCTGCCCGTAGATTTTATGAGGAACTTATTTGGTGATCTGCGTACAGGCAGCTGATACAAGAATCGAGTAATAGCCACGTGTTTGCAAATCAGTGCACAATGCAAAGTTCTGTGCAAAGGAACTTTATACAAAGGTAACGTCGATACAGCTGGCAGTCGTCGGTCCTTTGAGGTAGGTAACGCTGCCGTCAGTCAGAGGTTCATTAGAATGTTTTGAAAGGAGGCCTGCAAGTTTTGAACCTCGCGCCCATATGTGTGAGCCGCCGCAATGTTCATTATGAGCATTGAAGTCTGCCCAAGCTATATGCAGCGAAGGCTTCGTGGCTCTTTAGTTTTCAAACCTTGAACTGTCGAATTGCTGGCCTGGCTCCAGATATACTTCAATGAGAGTGTACTCCTGCTAGCTAATCACTGTTACAATGCAGAAGGCTGTAAGTAATGTGCTGACGTCTTGTATTCGTAAATGATGAAGATAGTATCCTTTTAATAGAAAATGTTGCCAACGCGATACTTAGAAGACGACGAAAGGGAAGCGGTATGCTCGCACTAGCCGCCGGGAATCTGAAAGTTTCGCGCGCAAACCGCGAGCGTTCCACTGAGATATGGTGCACATGCGAAAGAGGTGAATCATCATTTGAGATGAGGCTGTTGTCGTAGAAGCGATGATTACTACTGAGATGCGTGGTACCGCTGTAGAGCATAAGATGTTGACATCAATGGTTGCATAGCTAGGATGGCTTCTACTTCTGGGAGACTTCATGACAAGGGCCTTGCGCGCACCGGAGCTTTTATGGCTGTAGACAGCATAGGGGTTAGTAATTCTTTGATTTCTTGTTCGCTCTTGCGGATTTGCTGCCTTTCGGACTGTCTGCTGCGTTTAGGTGCCTCATTTGGTGGGCGAGAGTGGCCATTTGCCGGGTCTTGTGTCGAATGCTCTGATAACTTAGAAGCGGGTGGTGTAACCGCAGGCTTCCCAAGTTTCTTTTTAAAACTCCCTTTCGTGGCTTGTTTAGCTTGTATTAAATAACCACGTGACGTGACCGAGCTGGAGCTCTGCCAAAACAGTTAAAGAGCAGGAGCTTCGAAAGCAAACGAAAGAGTATAACTGGCCTTCGAGGTCAGTTGACACTTCAGTGACGCTTTAAGCTACGTGGCGGTAGTGACAGATGTGCGCTGCATGTGCCGGCATTGACAATGTTGCGGCAGAAACGGGGCACTGAACCTATATGCCGTCGGCCTTCATTGCGTTCATTGGAGTTGGCTTTTACAACGTTCTAGACTCCGAAGATTTTGAGGAAAAGAAGGGCGCATAACTTCCTCCCTGGGTCAGTGAGGGCCTCATTCGCGCTTTGTGGTACGTGGCGGGGGTGAGAGAGAGAGACATGTGTCCTGCATGCATTAGCGCTGACAGTGTTATGCCAGACACGCGGCACTGCAGGAATGGGCTGCAGCATTGATTGGGTGACCAACCTCTCGCGAACAACCATTAAATTAAATTAACTCCAACTTGCCAGGGTGGGAAGATGAGCGCGCTGCCTAACCAATGTGCGGAAGGCGCTGAACGTTACAGACGACAAGCCGCGTCTAGTTGCTCGATGCAACACAGCTTTCGCTCTAACGAGGTTCAGCAGTAGTTAAACCACAGATAATTTTTGCTTCTGTTGCATATTTTCTACTCTCTTATCTTGTTCCGTTGATGCATCTTGATTAAGGTCTGGCGCAATCGTGAAAAAAATACCGCTGGGTAAGCGACGGTTCATATCGCTTCGGCAGTTACCTTGAACTTGCTTCATAGTGCCTGCCAGTGTAGCAGCTTTCTTTTTAATTACCCTCTGTATAAAGCAAGGAGTAGGCCATTGCAGTTCACGTACTTAGGTTGTGATCACGATGTGCACTCCTTCTGCGAATGGGGGACAGCACTGACTGTATCGAACAGGGTCAGCGCCATGTTTCGAGATATGGTCATGCCTCAGATATTTGCAGCATTGTGTTGCTGCCTCAACATATTCAGTTACGGGGTAACTGCTGAATCTAAGTGTAACCCGTTTAGGCCACGGTGAACCCTCGCCGAATTATAAGACAACTGATCTACGGCGTACCTGTGACCTTGGCACCGTCTTCCGAAACGTGAACGGTGAGATTCCTTGCTGTGACGACGCCGTGGCCGCGAAGGAACTCTTGCAGGTCTTCGTTTTAGTACGGGACAGGGACACTTTCAATATTTCCATAAGTAGCCATGTATGAGTATTGAACGCGGGGTTCCACACATACTCTGGCCAGTTTAGTGAGAGTCCGTTCGAGGCGTGTGGTAATAAACTGTAACCATGAGGATTCCATGGTTGTTAATTCGATGGCTGAAAACATTTTCTGTGGCCCACGTTACCACCGCCAACACCACGAAGTTGGGGATTACTTTTCATAAGCTTCCTCGTTCTATGGTAGGCCTGAAGACTACAGGGACACAAGCAGCGCTTTTTTTTTTCTTTTAGGATGCAAACGTGAAGTATGCCTGGTTCATCTCCTCTGCGTTATCGCCCAATGGCTCACAGGTAGCTTGTTCTTCCCGCAATTTCATGTTTGCTAGGTCTTTGTCTGCGGCTGCAGCTACAGTGGCCACTGGAGCAGTAGTTGGCACTGCTTTCGACCAGCGCAGTATGGAGTGCAGCCGGCGGAGATGACCGCTTCGGGGCAGGTACAACACCGAGCGCCCAGAGGATTGCTTGACGTGCTTCTCCCGGTAAGCGGGGTCTCCTAGGTCGTCGCGCGGCGAATACACAAGCCAGAAAAGGCCCATGGGCGGCACCGGTTGTTCAAGTGAGAAAGAAAGACGGCGCACTTCGATTCTGCGTGGATTACCACCGCTTGAACAACATAACAAAGAAGGACGTCTACCCCCTCCCCTGCATCGACGACACACTGGACCGCCTCTGCAACGCCAAATATTTCTCATCGATGGATCTCAAGAGCGGCTACTGGCAAATTGAGGTCGACGAAAGAGATCGCGATAAGACAGCATTCATCACTCCGGATAGGCTGGTTGAGTTCAAGGTTATGCCATTTGGTCTTTGTTCCGCACCAGCGACGTTTCAGCGAGTAATGGATACAGTAATGGCAGGCCTGGAGTGGCAAATTTGTCTGGTATATTTAGATGACGTCGTTTTATTCGCCTCGAACTTTTAAGAGCACCTCAAAAGACTTCGAACAGTACTAGACGCAATCAAGTCGTCTGGCCTAACCTTGAAAGCAGAGAAATGCCACTTTGCCTACGAAGAGCTGCTGTTTCTAGGCCACATCGTTAGCAAGGAAGGAGTACGCCCAGACCCGCAGAAAGCAGCTGCTATTGAACAGTTTCCACCGCCGGCCGATAAGAAAGCCGTGCGCAGATTTCTCGGACTGTGCGCATATTACCGACGATTTGTAAAAACTTTTCGCGCATCGCCGAGCCCCTGACCCAACTGACGGAACTAACGCAAGCCATTTTGCGCTACAGCCAAGCCAGCCACCGGAGGACAACTGCATACCATCCGCAGACCAACGGACTGACCGAGCGCCTGAACAAAACCATCGCCGATATGCTCGCCATGTATGTCGATGCCGAAAAGAAAACGTGGGATGTCATCCTGCCTCACGTCGTCTTCGCCTACAACACCGCAGTGCAGGATACCACCCAGATGACGCCTTTTAGACTCGTCCATAGCAGGGAGGCCACGACCACGCTAGATGCCATGCTGCCCAACGTTACAGAAGAAGAGAACGTCGACGTTGCCGCCTACCTTCAATGTGCAGAAGAAGCTCGAAGGCTTGCCCGATAACGGATCAAAGATCAGCAGCGGTCCGACGCCAGACGCTACAACCTACGATGACGCAACGCGGAATACAAGCCAGAAGACCAGGTCTGAGTTTGGACGCCCATTCACTTCCGTGGTTTGAGCGAAAATCTTTTGCGCCGCTATTTCGGCCCGTACAAGGTTCTTCGTCGGCTAGGTGAACTGGATTATGAAGTCATCCCTGACACAATGACTGCATCCCAGCGACGCCGCGTACGACCAGAAGTTGTCCATGTAGTCCGTCTGAAGCCGTATTATGTGCGCTAAAGGCCGCTGCATTTCCATGCTCTATTTTCGCAAGATCCGTTTTTTTCTGTTACTAGTCGCATTATTTGTTTTAATGCATCGGGTCGATGCTTCTTCGATAGGGGAGTGTTTGTTCGTTTTTAAAATGTGCCGCCACACCACCTTGTCGCTTTCTTTTTGACGCAAGACACGACTAGATTTATCTCGATTGATCGCAGCCAGGCAGAGCTGATTCTGCGTTGTTCCGGAATGTTCTAGTAACTTTGCACGCTTTATCTCGAAATTCCCTATCAGCTTTAAATTGAGCACGGCCGACAGTGGCGGGCAATCTGTTCGACGACCGCCGAGCAAGGTTCTCGCTTCGCCGCCGCCGAGTGATTCAGTCCCTTTTGGGTTCAAGTCAGCCCAATAAAAAGTTTTCTTTTAGAAGACACTTTCGGCCGTCTTCATCGCTGCTTCGACTGTCGTCACCACTACGTGACAATATTGAGACTGAAGAGAAACGCCGAAAATTACAATGGGCTCAGACAGCCAGCCCGGAGTCTTGGGAAGCGTTCTTAGCAAGTTGGCCTTGATATACGGTGTTGTGGTCGCATGCGCTGTAACACATTTGTTCCACATGGCGGAAGGAAGCCATCAACCGCACTTATATGTTTATTTAAACGAATGAAACCCGTTGAATGTTGAAATCTCTGAGACGGAGCTTGGTCGGAATTTCCAAAGCAAAGGATAGATTTTTTTCACAGGAGAGGTTCCGCTCTGCGTGCACCAATATAGGAACTGTGGACCTTTGATACCTAACACATTCCATATACTCCCTTCCCCAGCCCATTACATAGCAGCAACAAGCCTCACGGTTGAAGCTAAATCAAAAAAGCGGACGCCCCTCTTCCTTCCCGACTCCTCTATAACGAGCGCCAGCCAACACATTTTATGGCATTATTCTCCGTCTGGTCTGTAACAGCCGGAAAACTAGCCTCAGATCATCTAGTTTCGTCTTGTAACCGGCTGTCACCAAAAGGAAACTAGAGCTGATGGGAGTGCCATGGTGTGCTCAAACTCCTGCACAGACAGCGTATTTTACATAATCTTATCCTATTCTGCAAGGTTCCTGAAACGTTCACTGGGATGTTGTCTTTCGTGACCATTACAGCCAGTTTCTTTGTTGCAGAGTGGGCTTTTGTTTTGTCTTTTCGTCTGAATTGTGCAAAAGAGAAAAAATGGTAAATTTGGAAGATTTTTTACACCTGTGTGTACAACACGGTTTTGAAGCACTCTGAGCTTTCGTAAAATAAATATTGCATTGGCTCTTTCTCGTGGCGCGTTTTCAACTTTGGCTTTTCTTTCGTTCATGCACCTGCTACGGTTCCTCAATTTCTTTAGTTTCCAGCACTCATCAAAAGAGGTCAATAAGTGTGAGCAGTGAGGGGCGTTGAAAAAAGACATTCTCAAACTTTCCAGAACATAGCCCCTCCCCTATTATCTTCTATTCTGCCGTGTTGGCATCGCGAAGTTCGGGCACGCCGACGACAACAAACTTGGAAGAAAGCCAGAGCCGCCTAAGTGATTTGTACTGACAATAAATGACTGGGTTCGAGACTTGACGGTATCCACAGCTAGCGCTCATCATCCCCATTAAATCGCATGGAAATTTACGCGAATTTTTAAGATCTAAATCGTGGCATGCTAAGAGTGTACAGCCGGCCAAATCTCTAGCTGGCGTGCGTGACGGCTGGGTTGCCCATGCTTCTGCATCTTATGACGGAGCAAACTTGTGAAAATGTCAGATCTAAGTGCAGGCTCTCTGCGTCCGTCCTCAGTATGGAGCTTTCCGCAAGTTTTCTTCGTCGCAAAGCGCAGGAGCACAGAAAAAGTGGCCGTCGTGCACGTCAGCTAAAGATTTGGCCTGATGTACGTTTGAAACACAGCAAGCGCCCCCATTCTAGTACAACTGCCTATTTTTGTTATTTTCATTTTAAACCATTGGCTTCACCGTTTCAAGTAATATTGTGAAATTCATCCTTCTTTATATTTCGAAATGCAAAAATTTTTAACTTATGCAGAACTCTAGAACCAATAACCCATTGTTAGTTTTGATAGGTCGCCACTCATCGAACCAATCTTTAGTGAAATCTAATGCGGCACACTCATGTCACCTTCGGTATCCTTTTACCCCAGCATCTCTTGGATGGCCACCGCTTCGGTGTCGATGCCTTCGAGGATAGTGCGATATTCAGACTTCATACGTTTATTGTCTTTCCAGATGTAGTACACACTGTATATTAATCATCACTGTGAGCATAGATCTATTGCATACCCATTCTTTAGCAAAATAACCGTACTTCCAGGAACAGGACACTGCCACTTGAAACATCAGAAGCAATTCTGAATTGATTTTGCTTTTTACTTTGTGCACAGGTGCGTCGTTAGATTTTCCCCGTCGAATATAGCCAGAAACAACAGTGTCCCTTGAAGTACCTGATTTTTGGTTTTTCCGTACTCACCAACTGCTGATGTGCCAATGGCTTTCTGTCTTATTTCTAGCTCCGCCAGTAATTCTGACATATGACACGAATCCGCCTTCCCAAATGTAAACGTTTGCATCAATGCTCCTTTCCATAAACCTCTCTGCACTTCATGAATATTGTAGCCCCAAAAGCACTCTGTAGTGTTGTCTTTCGCCGGAGTACACTCTGTTTGCTTATTTGTGCGCCATAAGAGACAAAGCACCCGATATTACCTCACGCATGAGCGCTTGTCTGAAAACGGACACTGCCACACATCTGACCACGTGAGCCAGAGATTGTGCCATAGAATGGTTTGATTTCACCAGCTTATAACAACACCATCAGCTTTCTTGCAGCTCACGCCTACTTTACTGCTTTATGCCCGATAGTTCATATTGGCTTTAGCTCCGTAGTCCAAGCTAACTGTACTCACCTAACGTGCGGATTTAGTGGCCTTTTAAGGTGAACTTCTTTTTGTTTGCATCTTTGAACTTCAACAAAATTTATTTATTTACATTGAATATACAGCATAAAACTTCAACTTTCATTTCAGGAAGAAAAATGAGGAACTGCTTATTTCTTTTAATACCACAACCAGTTTCCTTATCATCGTCATCACTGTAAATATTCGGGTGCCTTCACTTTAGTTATAGATATGTACAATTCCTGCTGCGTTCTTTAGCTAACATGACACCGCAAATGAGCTCTTCGTGATGACCCCCTTGGCCACGTGTCACCTCATAACTTACTTTTGGGCACGCAGCGTACTGGTGTTCCATTCCACTGGCCATCATCGTCACACTGCCTCTTCTCTGATCCCAGCAAGACATAGCCGTTGAAGCAGCCGAAGCTTGCTGTAGCGCCCACAGCAGTCGAGTGGTTGCCGGACATCCAGCCGTATCGAGGGGTTCTCAAGAATCCGCACCGAATCTCTGCACGTATAAGCTCAGTAATGAAATGTACGGCGATGTAAGCACATCGGAACCTTAAGCAATGTCCTCAGCATGAATGGAATTTGCACCTTCGCGTTTGCTAGCTTTCAGAAGTTATGCGCTCAGCGCAGCAAGTCACATGCTAATTTAGTAGATTTTCTGCTACCATAAAGGAGACTGCCGTATGTAGGTTCCTAAAATGGTATTCATCTTGAAAATTAAAAAGAAAACTTGATGGCGCACTTATCCTCCGCCTTAAGGGTATGAAACTGTAGCCTGATACGTCTCTACAAGCGCATATCACATCGTAAGCATGGTCACCCTGTACATTATATTCATAGATCGCGGCAATCCCTCATACTACTCCTGACGCCTTGGTACAGTGGCTATTTCAAACACAGACACAGGTGAGGCTTGTAAGACCCTTGTTTCTCTCCCCAGGCAACCACTCGCAACAAATCCTTGATTTAACCACCACCTGCCGCAGCAGCTAGTTCCTCACAGTCCGCTGGACATTCGCCATTTGCAACAATCGGCAGGTTGTCATGACGTCACAAAGTCACATGGCCTAGGTGGCAGGTGGGCCACGTGCTTTACTTCTTTGTGATTTTTTTGGTCACGCCGACACCCACGACGGCGACGCCGGGTTTTGCGCTGAACAGGACCTTTAATGCTACATGGTTCGCATAAGTATCTACACTGCCAGTTCTCTTCACCTGGCTTGCTGTGCAAAAAGCGCAGACGATTTTTTGTGGCGAGATACTTCACGAAAAACAAAACCACTGTAAATTTATACAGGGGCTTCTAAAAGTTTGTTTCTCGCTCGCATTTCACATGCTACTCCTGGAGTAGAGAGCGAGGTTTAACTATGACTTTTTTAATATATACAAAAAACGTTGGACTCCACTAACCTGCCGAAAATCGTCAAGCTGGTAATATAAACGCCCGAACAGACTTCATAGAAAACCAGCGCTTCAGTTTGACTGTTTGCTTCGTAATGTTTATTCTTCAGAGCATAATTTATCAAAGCCAAAATTGAGCCATTTGGGCTATTCAATAATAATAATAATGATAATAATTGGTTTTTGGGGAAAAGAAATGGCGCAGTATCTGTCTCATATATCGTTGGGCACCTGAACCGCGGCGTAAGGGAAGGGACAAGGTAGGGAGTGAAAGAAGAAGGGATGAAGGAGGTGCCGTAGTGGAGGGCTCCGGAATAATTTCGACCACCTGGGGATCTTTAACGTGCACTGACATCGCACAGCACACGGGCGCCTTAGCGTTTTTCCTCCATAAAAACGCAGCCGCCGCGGTCGGGTTCGAACCAGGGAACTCCGTATTCAGAAATTTAGTTTTTGTGTTTTAGCATCTGGAAGTTTGGAAAAAACAGCGCAAACTTAAGTCATGGACAAAAATAGGGCGACACAGTGCTGTATCGTCATATCTCTCTCTGCTCATGTCTTAAGTTTGTGCTGTTTTTTTTCGAACATGAATTGCCAACTAGCCCGTTCGAGCACCCGTGCCAGCATCTGAAAGGTTCGCTTCAAGCATGTGCTATGACGAAGTTGAGTGTTTTGACCTTGCAGCGCTATGCTGAGAGATTTACTGAGTAACTGAGTAGTCGGATACATAAATGTCTTATACATTGCTGGAGGAAATATTAAAAAAAGCTATTGTCGTTAGTGTTTTCAATTTGTATGACGTTGCCCGAGTAAAAACTACAGGCTCTAAAGGACCGTGAAAGGCAAAGCCCGCCAGCAGTGCTAGCCTGCTGGCTGTCCCAACAGCGCTTGGTCTTGACCCAGTTGTTGCGTCCTGAAATTTCTGGCTTGCCGGTCGCAATACTTCATAGCTGTCTTGGGGCTGCTCACAGCTTCCCGAGATTTGGTTATCTTTCTGCCTTCATGTGGCGATGGTCAGTTCAGCGCGTCCAGTAAGACGTGGAGGGATCCTAAAGTATTGAGTAGTTTTATCCGTGTAGGGCACCAACTGCCACGGGTCCCGCTACAGGCATGCGCCGACACTGCACTGCTCTTCAAGACGGAGAAGTTGCCCAGGTCTCTTGATACATGTATTGTGTCATTTTTTGAAAGGATAGCGGCAACACTATCATCGTCTAAGTACGCTACATGATCCGTCAAAAGGTTCGGTCTCTCCGAGGACAAGTCAATAAACGCGCGCCTACAATTGGCGCTGCTGCTGGGTGCATCCCCTTTCAACCTAAAACTCCTGAGCCGTACGCTGCCCCCTGCTTCCATTGTGACAGATGCGACTGCCTCAACACCGGCTGCCATTTCAACCGCAGTCCTTTGTTCTGGCCTCAAGTGCACTCGTGACCCTTCCCTCTTCAGGGGCACAGCCGATCAAGACGTTGACGACTGGCTATCTTCATACGAACGAGCCAGCAGCTACATAAAGTGGTATCACTCCATCAAGCTGAGTAACGTCATCTTTTCCCTCAAGGACATCGCGGGCCTCCGGTTTCGGAACAATGAGGCGGACCTACCCACTTAGTCCGTTGTTAGGAAATATTTTGCTGAAGAATTCGGCCGCCTTGCAGTGCGCAAGCTCCGTGCCAAACAACGACCACGCGATCGTGCTCGACACACCACAGAAGCCTGCACCGCTTACAGTGGGAATATCGTTGACCTCTGTGAACTTGTCAACCCCGCAATGCCTGAAACGGGCACGATTTATCACATCCTCAAACGCACTCCAGACGACGCATTTCATATGCTCTTTGCGAAGAATCCTACCACCGACCGTGAGGTAATTAAGCTTTCGCATAGTTACGAAGAGCTCTGCAAGCAGCACGCTCCTCCGCATCTCTCCGATTTCTGCGATGAGTCCCTCTCCACACTGGCCCTAGGTGTCCTAATCCTGAGTACTCCCCTCTGCTCCACCAAATCAAAGCCTTGGTTCGCGAAGAGATCGCCCGCCAGTTTTCCGTAATTTCACATTTCCCAAGACTCTGCCTGCCATGTTTTTGACTCAGTCCCAAATTTCGCCGCTACCATACGCAGTGTCATGCACGACTATGTCGCTGATGTGCTGCCGTCTAACGCTGCGCTGCTGATTTGTCACAGCACCCCTGACGTAAACCCAAGCCAAGCGCTGTCCAGGCTGCAACATTAGCCAGTAGCCGATTCCTAGCACCCCCCCCCCCCTCCCCCTCACACCGCTCCTTTTCTTTTCATCCTCTGCCGCCATCTGAGTCTGTCTCATGCTCCGTTCTCAAGATCCCGCCCCCAATCTGTCAATGTTCGAACTCTTGCGTACTGCAGGCCACCGACTGTTCTGCAAATCCAGCCACATGGCTTGGTTTTGCCGCCAGCGCCTTCCGCCCACTTGACCTGGTCTGCGCAACTACCCGTATGATGCCGAACGATCCTCGCCGAGAATGCGCTCGGTCCCCCCTTTGAGTCCCCAGATCGCCAAATTTACTCCAATCGCCGATCTCCTTCCCTTCGTCGCAGTTCCCTTTGTCCGATGCTACGGCATTTCAACTCCACCCTTGAGGAAAACTAAGACTCGCAGTTCCGGCAGTAAGAACTGCGCTTGCTTCGATCAATTCAACCCCTGCGTGTCTTCCCGCTAATTTAATCGCAATGTTCATTGAAGGCGCTACAGTTCTCGCCCTCGTCGACATGGGCATTTCAGTATCTGCCGTAAGTGAAGCTTTCTGTTGAAGACTTCGCAAGTGACAACCTCGCCTTCGGACATTTCGCTCCGCACAACCCACTCACAGCGCATTAACCTCTCAACCACGTGTACGGACCGTGTCCTCATCCATGATGTTTTGTACATCATCGAGTTTATTCTGTCTCAACTGCTCACACGACATCATCCTGGGATGCGACTACCTTTCGACTCATCGTGCCATTATTTACTGGACACGAGCAGAAGTTTTCTTTCCGCCACTGTGTCACACCCCACTGTGCGACGTGCGATATCACTCTGCCAAAGTTCTTGTCGTGAGTGATGCCGACATTCCTTCGTTTTCTGGTGCCCTCGTACCACCCTCCTGTGTGTGCGTCACTCATTGCTTTCTATACGCCTGATTAAGCCTGTTCCCGCCATCTCTGCCTCCTGTTTCCCTTTGCTGTTCTCCCGATCCACAATGAACAAAGCGCAATTTACGTCACCAACCCATTTTCGTGCCCGTCAGACGTACTCCGAGGTGAATGCCTCGGACGTATTGAAGAACAGACTAATGTCTTCCCCACACTACTGTGGATACCACCGTTTCCTTTGAAGTCGATATGCTCAGCCCTTGTGACGTAGTAACCGATCCACCACCCCATACCGTTTTCCAACGTGTCACTGATGATGACCTTCCACACGCGCTACGTGATCAACTCGTCGCCCTCCTCCTGAAAATCAGTTCTGTCTTTTTATCTTCCTCAGATTGCCTTGGGCCGCACGTTTGTCGTTGCGCACACTATTGTAAACGTTACACACGCCACTCTGGACCAGCGCTCCTATCATGCGTCGTACCCTGAGCGCCGCGTCATTTTTTATCACGTGGACAACATGCTTCACTGTGCGTCATACAGCCCTCCCGTAGTCCCTGGGCATATCTGGTTGTATTGATCAAAAAGAAAGATGGTGACTTCAGGCTCTGTGTTGATTACCAGCGGGTGAACAACATCGCGCGCAAGGATGCTCAGGACTTCTTGCAGAGGGCCGAGTATTTTTTTCCTTTCTGCACTTACCCTGAGGCTACTGGCAGGTGCCAATGGCTGACTCTCATCGCTCATCGCCTTCATAACACCTGATGGCTTATATGAGTTCAAGGCCATGCCTTTTGACCTTCGCAACGCCCCGGCAGCTTTCGAACGCCTGATGGACCCTATCCTCATTGGACTCAAGTGGGTGAAAGATTTCGATTTGCTTAGTGTATCACATCGTTGCCTCTCCAGCGGGCTTCCCATCTCTTCCTGCTGACGCACGTCCGCACTTGTTTCACTGACGCTAGGCTTCAACTGAATTTTAAAAAGTGCCGCTTTGCTGCCCGACAACCCCTCATTTCAAGCCACGTATTTTCTTAAGATGGTATTCTTCTGGACTCCGTGAAACATCGTGCCGCTGCCGAATTTCCGATGCCTACCTCACTGAAGCACCTCCGTAGTTTCGTTGTCCTCTGCTCCTACTTTCGCCGTATTTTCAATTTGGCCTCGATCGTAGCCTCTCTGACCAAGCTACTCGCCTGAAGCTCAAACCTCTCCGCTTGGACGCCCACTAGAGATTACACCTGCGGCGCTTTGCGCTGCCTTTGTGTCGCCTTCTCTCTTGCGCCACGTTGAACCGGCTAAGCCAACTGAGACTCAAACTGACGCCAGCGGTATTAGACTAACCGCCGTTCTCACTCAGTGCAAACCTGGTTGCCGTGAGTTTGTGGTTGGCTACGCAAGTCGGACGTTCAACAAACCGAAGGCCAACTATTGTTTAAGAAAAAGAACGCTTGGCCACTATCTGGGCGATTATAAAATTTCGTCCCTATTGTCTGCGGCCGCCCGTTCTATATAGCCACCGACCTTCATGTCATTCCGCTAATTTAATCGCAATGATCATGGAAGCCACTGTAGTTCTTGCTCTCGTCGGCACGGGCGTTTCAGTATCTCTCGCCAGCGGGGCTGTCTGCTGCAGACTTCGCAAGTGACAACCTCGACCATCTAAGCCCCGAAGTTTGCGTTGCTTTCCATGCGCACTTCCAGTTTGCGCACGGCTGGCCTCTCTGAAAGAGCCGCCCGGCCGCCTTGCTCGCTGGTCTTTCCGATACTGATGTCATTTATTGCTCCGACCTCAAGCAAATTGATGCGGAAGCTCTTTCCCTATTGTCGCTATCTAATGCTTCATCATCTGAACCGGTCTCTACTAACGACTTTTCCTCGCCTGCCACTGCCGACATGTTCATCGAGCAGCGGAAAGAGCCTTAGGTCGCCATCCTTCTCGACTTACTTTGGAGTCTCTCTACCGATAATTCGTCCAGTGGATTCCTTCGTCAAGCCCGTCAACTTTCTCTTCGGGACGTGCAGCTTTCGCGTCGTAATTACCGGTTCGACGGACGCAAATGGAACCTAGTCCGCCCCGACCATCTAAGCACCGAAGTTTGCGCTGCTTTCCATGCGCACCTCCAGTGTGCGCACGAAGAAGATTTGAAAACCTACACGCGTCTGGTCTACGGTTCTAGGGGTGTGGCGTGTATCGCTCTGCTCGCCACTTGATGTGGTCTTGCCCGTGCTGTCAACGGCGTGGAACTCCTCCTCACAACTCGCCTGCTTCATTGTAGCGGTTACCCTGTCTTGCCTGCTCCTTTGACCGTTTTGGCATAGACCTTTACGGTCCCGTCCCTCCCACTCTCGCTGGTCACCGTTAGATTATCGTGGCCCTAGAGCATCCCACCCATTATGCTGAAACATCAACAATACCGCCTGCTTCCTCCCATGGCGTCGCTTGCTTTCGGTGAAAGAACCTGATTCTTCGCTATGGTGCTCCTCAAGAACTGCTCAGCGACTGTGGATGCGTGTTCCTATCTCAAGATCTTAAGGCTCTCCTCAAGGAGTGCCTCATCATCCACCGAACGGCTTCGACTTGCCACCCTGAGACGAGAGGCCTGACAACGCTTTAATCGAACTCTCAGTGACATGGTGGCCATATAAGTCGAGGCCGACCACTCGAATTGAGATCAATTTCTTCTTTTTGTCAACTACTCGTATAACACTGTGACGCAAACCAGCACTGTATTTTCTCCCTTCTTCCCTCTGTATGGCCGTGAGCCCCCTACACGACGGATATTCTTCTTCCCTGCCGCCCCGACACTTCCGAGTCCACTCCGCTCTGCCCACAGCGCCACGTACTCCGAGGAATGCCGTCAGCCCACTCGCTCGTTTATGACACTGAACCAGTAAGAACAAAAATATGACGGGGACGTCTCTGCGGCATCTAAATCATAACCTGACAATTCCATTGTGTGGCTTTGTATGCCTCCCACAACTCCCTGTATTTCGTAGACCCTCCTTGCTCGATATCCTTACCGGGTACTAAAGCAAACCTTTCCTGTCACTTACATCGTTGAGCTCCTTGCAACCACTGCGGACTTGCGCAGCCGTGGCCGCGAAACCGTCCACGTCGAGCGTTTGCAGCCACTGTACGACCTCTCTGTTATTTCTTCCCGTGGGTGTCTAGGCTGTCTCCTGTTCTACCGGAGGATACTGTAGTATACCAACTGTTAAGGGTACAGCTACTGGCATGCGCCGACACTACGCTACGCCTGAAGAGGAAGTTCTTGGTGCTGGCTACGCCTGAATACACTGAAATGTCAGTTGCAGGGGCGCGGTCTCTCCGAAAACACATTATAAACGCAGCCCTGCACCAGGAAGTGTTATTTGTTAGTTTTCTTTTACTTTCGCTGTAAATCGCAGAAACGTGACTGAATGTGCGGCCATAAGCCACCAACAAATTACCTGTGGCGCTTATGGCATAGTAGCAGGAAAAACATTGATAATAGGAAGGCATGAAAAATTGCAATATCGGCACATCTATTCATCTAAAATCGTGCTGCTGTACTGTTTGTATAATCCAGGCTGAATCAGGCAACGACAAACCTATGTCAACGAAGGCTGCGCCGTGACGCTTCTGCAACTAGCAGGACTCTGGCAGCTATGTCGGGCGAACAAAACAACAGACGTTCCGGATCATTCCATACGGTTCCATTGTAACTTTACGTCTACTGCGAGCCTGAATTGGAGTGGCTTCGTGCCTTGTTTGCACTGCGGCGCTGATGAACATCTAACGGGTTTGCAAAAGCCCAATGCTGCAGAACTTCATCATGTTACACGCTCCTCTGAGTTCATATCAACGCTGATTGACTTATGCGATCACACCTTAGAGCATATGGATGCATTTAAGATATTAATAAATTTAAGTGCATCACTGGTACTTAGAGCTATGTTCATCTAAATTCGCAAGCATTTTCTCCTTAACACATCGACTCAAGTCCGCATTGAGTGCGACATTTCTAGATAATGTTTTCCTCCAATGCCATTAAAATTTGAGGCGCATAATATTTATTTTATTACGCCTCTTTTCTTATTTTAATGCCAAGATATTAAGCGACCATGAAATAACTACTGGATTGCAAGTAATAACGTGCTAAAGTTATAACTTAGAAGGGCGATGGCTCGAGCTAGTGGATAATTAGCATTGTGCCTTTGGCTTGAGGTGGAATTTCAATGCAGGCGAAATTCTAGAGGCCCCTGTATTGTGCTATGTCAGCGCACGTTAAAGACATCCTGGTGGTCGGAATTTCCGGAGCCCTTCACAACGGTGTCCCTCATAGCCTGAGTCCGTTTGGGACATTAATCTCCCATAAATCATAAATCAGTGTTCTCTCTTGCCCCTTTGTTTTTCCTTAGAAACTAATACGCTATGAATACACTGTGGGATATTTATAATGTAATTTAAACATGTTTTGTATTCATTAATGCACTAAATATATACCGGAAATAGGTTCCTGAAATTTTATGCATGGTATCCGAAATGAATTCTTAACTTAAAATTTGTCAAAAATACGTCGCGCAAACCATCCTTCGAGCACGTTTCAAATACGTGAAAAATATGAAGGTGGTTTTAGCATCTTGTCAATGTATTAAAAGTGTGCTTTTGTAAATACGAAATCAAATTGTTTCAAGTATACTTCAATGTTGACGAACGGGTAGTGTTTTTAAACATAATTGAGGCACACTTTTAGCTGCGTAGAAAAATGTAGTGCTCAAAGTCGCTTTTCGGGAAATGGCCTTTGCATGTTGTTAATTTAATGAAAGTGTGCTTTAGCAAATGCGACATTCGTTCGTCCAAAGTATAAAGTATACTTATATTCTAACGAATGAGCTGCCCTCATCCCTACCTCTCCCTCCTCCTCTTTATCTATCTATATATCTATAATGAGCCGTCCGCGCTAACATATTAGCAGAACACTTCAATCTGCCATTGAACGGTTAGTGCTCTAAACCGTGTTTCGGGAAATGACAAGTTGGCAACGTTTGTGAAGTGTACTGTTGCAAATACTAAATTAATTCGCCCTGAGTGTAGTTCAATTCTAACGAATGAGCTGTCCGCGTAAACATATTTGTAGCACACAGCAAGCTGCCGTTGAACTACCTGGTGCTGGAAATCGCGTTCGGGAAATCGCATTTTCATGTTAGCAGTGAACTTAAAGTGTGCTTTCGTAAACGTGAATTAATCCATTGAAAGTACACTTCAATCCTAACAAATCAGTAGTCCGCGTCAGCATATTTGCAGCACAATTCAAACTGCCGTGTAACAACCTAGTGCTCGAAATCACGTTTACGGGACAAGTGAAAACTCTCCCTTTTCTGTTGTTCATTAGTTTATGGTAACTTCTAGTAGGAAGGCAATCACCACTTATTTAAATTACGTGTTTACGTGTAGACAGTGTAGGCAGCTCCGGGCCTGCACATGCCAGCGAAAAGGACCCCGACTGGCAAGGCTGACCGGGTCCCATAGAAGCCCATATAGTTGTTGTTTGGCACTTCCTGACGCAAGCTACGACTAGCAGTTCGGTTCTTAGATAGACAGCAGATTGGAAAGCGACCACTCCGACACTTGTGCGGTAATTTTGGGGCCCACAGTCTTCGCGTAAAATAATCGCTTCACCGGGTAAGATAATGTGTCTCCTCTCGAGGAGGAAATATAAGCTAAGCCAATTATCAAGCTTGTAGGAGGAGCTCCACTTTCATGACGTCCCGTTCCGTCGGCACTTCCTCTGTGGCGACGTCTTTCCCGCTCACGTCTTGTCACGTGGCTTTGCACTGTCACAGACGTTGTTTGAGGCCTACCTACCTGCCTACACTGTCAAAGACTTCTTGGTGACAATGTGTTTTCCCTGGGTTTGTCTGTCTCCCGATGCCGGGGGGGGATTCCGACTGTGCGGCCTGCCTGCCCCCTCCCGCCACCGAAAACGGGCCGGTGTATTTGTTTCGCCTACTAGGCTTTGTTCCGGCGTAGCGCGAGCGGTGGGGATGGGTAAGCCGTGGCCCATCCTCTGTAGATGCAAAACCTCATGGGCATGGTGCCGACTCCCAAGTGACTGTGAGGGCCAGTCGCGCCCGTGTGGTCCGGTGCCTGAGCGGAGGCAGGCCTGGTTATATTATTATGCTGGACCCACGGAATCAGGAACGGAAGGCATTGCAAAAGGCAAAAGGTGTCATATACATGCATCTATCTCCCTCCGCACGCGGGGGCGTGCAAGTCTGGACACCGACGCGCCGGATTCTGATTCCGGAGAAACCAGGCCCGCGCGGCGTTCATAGTAGCCGGGCTCTAACCGACGCCTTGGGGAAGCTGTCTTAGGCCGGCCGCGGGGCCGTAAAGGCCGTCGCGGGACGCTTAGGAAGGGGGCTGTTGTACGACCTGTGCGAAAACCTTCGATGTTGTGCAGTAACGGTGGAGTAGGCCCGGGTCATCTCACCCAAAGCCATGTTCTTGGTTTGTAGCCCGGTTCGCCCGGCCTTGAACACCTCTCCTCAGTAGCTGTGGAGAAAGCTAGGGGAGAAAATAAGTGCATGGTTGGATGGATGGAAGCACAGAAGAGTCCCCCCGGAGGTGTTAGGTCATGGCGCCGTGGGCCGGAGGGTCGATAGGCTGACGACCTAAACCTCTACTGGTCGGATCTCGCCACACATACTTCAGGTGTCTGAAAAACCGTGAAAACAACTCGACGGCCGGTAGCTGGGCGGTCCGAAACAACCTCTGTGAGTCGGATTAACCGACGACCTAGTCTGCGGTCGGTACGGACTGCGGAACCAGTTGTAGTGGAAGGGCTCCAGGTAGCTAACCCCGTCGTAGGTTCTCCTGTCGCCGGTGGTCGCAACCCGTTTCGTTGGGTGGGTGGTCAGGCATCCCGTTAGTGGGGGCCGCACTATTGGGCAATCTCGAAGCCCTCCCTGTCCTGGCGAGACAGGCCAGAAATGGTGTCGAGACATTTAAAGGATCTGAACGAAAAACTCGCTGTCCCCATTCCCATCACAAATCCCATAAACCTTTCGTCCAACCCCTTCAGCTGCTTCCCAGGGGATATCAGGGAAGTCTCCACGAGTCCGCTCCCCCGGCTGTGAGTCGCTATAGTAGCATTTCCTTATTGATTTCAATCCACCCTAGGGTAGCAAAATTTCTATTGGCTCGGAGCCGCATCTTTTATATTACCATGGGGATTACACCCGTGATACAGTAGTCGTGCGGGAGAGGCTATTATTTTTATTCATTTTATTACCTCGACTTACAATTTCTCTGCCGATGCTTAGTGCCAGTTCAGTCATTACCTCTGCGGTTGTCAACATTGGTCAGTACCATCCGGTGAATGCAACTAGTACACTTTTTTTACGCCGAAGTGAATTTATTTTTAAAGTATTCATTGTATATTTTAGTATATTTTAAATGTAACGCAAAGTTTTATTGCATACTTTAGTACATTTTAATGTACTAATTGTGTATTTTCGTGTGCTTTATTGTATTTAATGTACATTATTATTATATTTTTAATGTAATATTTGCATACTTTATGTATATTTTAATGTATTTCATGTATATTTTAGTATATTCTTAATGTATAATAAATATACTAAACGGACAGAAAAGTATTTTTGATGTATTTGTAAGACTTCAAAATATTACTCCTAGCATACTCGGAAAGCATTTGTACTGCAATTTAAGCTGAGGGACAAAAATACAAAATTAATATGAAATTAATATAATATGTTCGAAATGCATTTTTAGCAGAGCCTTTTCTTCGCTAAGGGTGCTGTTTGAAACAAACCTTATGTTGGTTATAACTTCGTTTTCTCATACCCAGGTTGGGGTAACACTTACGTTTGCACTTGGGGATCCGCCCAGACCAGCGGCCGTTGCGACAAACGGAGCTGAAAGCGCCCTTTAGCAGGTAGCCCTCTCCGCATCTAAAGTTGATGAAGGTCCCCTCTGTGAATTGTGTCTTGTGCATGTCCTTGAATTCATCGACTTGCAAATGTGGCCCGGGCTTGAACCGCGTGCATTTGGACTCTGTGCGAAATGATGTGACAAGGCGGCTTTCATCAGTCCTCAATGTACGATTCCGACATATTCCCATGCCGAAAGCTCCCTCGTCAGCAAGCCAAATGAGGAACGAATTTGCAACACTGAACAAAACAAGAAATAAACACAGTTTATAGGTCGTATTTCATAGGCAAGATTTTAGAGAAAGGGTTGTGCTAATGAGGTCAACTATACATGTCCATCAAACATGCGGTAAACAATACAACGATGATGAAGGTAGGAGGCGCAAATGATAGACTTTAGAGACCAATTATCCGTCCGAATACTGGTGTACGAAACGACATAGAATTAACATTACAATGAAGCTTCATGCTGGAAGGACGACAAGTAATAAAGTGAATCATCCAGCCAGATGACTGCAGCCACTATTAGTATGAAAGGACAGGTCACTCACCGACACATGTAGGTATGTCGGAATCCCACTGGCCAGCCTCCTTACAGCGTAGTTGATCCTTTCCATTCACGCGAAATCCTGTATCGCAGGTAACGAAAGCGTAGTTGCCCAATGGGAAGAAACCGTCGCCTGATTTATTGCCGGACACCTGGCCGTACGCCACATCAAAATTGTCGCAAGCGTCCTGGGCTGTAACAAATTTAAACGCGTTATTAACACTAACAAGCACGTTAATTGGTACTCGGACACATTGCGACACAGCGAGTTCACACCATGTTATGGGAGAACGCGTACGGCGACTATTTCATGAAACTAACAGGCATGCCTAAGAAAACATGCAACAAAGAAATACAAAACGCTAAAACTCAGCAAACTGCTGACCCGTCCTACGGAAAATACGTGCATCTAGAGAACGAATGAAAGGTGAATTAGACCTTCAGGCCACCACTAAACCGATCGGCCTATTTTCCAGCAAATAATTTGGAACAAGAACATATTACAATAAGAAAAGTTGATATGCTTGAGTCAGGGGCCCTTTTTAAAGACTGTAATTTCTAAGCGACAATTAAGGAATCTTTGGGGGAACAGTCAGTCAGGAGAAGCATCATCTGGCGTTCTACGATGAATCATATTGGGAGATTTATTATTTTTAAATCTAAGGCTTTCGCGTTTAAGAAATCTTTTGTAAAGTTTCCATACAGGCAGAAGGAACAATTTCTTGCATCCAGCTATTTAGTGCAAAATCACTATACCCATGAGTAAACCCTGATCAAGATCTTGCGATGTTTCTGGTACTTGTGGCAAGTTAAATAAATAATATCCACGACTGCGTCTGAACCCTCAGCGGCACGACCAGAACAGCTTCGCTGGCCACTGAACGAGAGGGCTGGACTATCGCCGCAGCCAAACATGCCTCGTGTTAATGTGCAGCACACTCTCGCGTTCTTCTTCTTCTTCTTCACCCCATACATACCCACGCGGTGGGATTGGCCAAGGCGTAGTTGAATAAACAAAGAAGTTTTCATGGAAGATGACGATAAAATTGTAGCACCAATCGTGGATTTTGAAAAATCACTGAATAAAAAGAACAGAACAATATTGCCAGTTAAATAACAGACAGCATTTTGGTGAAAAAAGAAGAGGTCGTAGAACTTTAAAAGAATTAGCACATCAACCTACCAGTTGCAATTATGCAATTGTGGAGAAACCCACAAATAGAACCCAATGCAAATCCCTTGGCGTTCGCACCAAACGATAATAATACTGGCAAAGATAAAGGAAGCCCTAACCTGGAGACAGGGACCTCCAGGTAAATCATTCTCTGAAGTGCGAGCTTTGGGCAGTAGAGGAGAAAATGGTCTAAAGAATCAACTTTCCCACGTGCGTCACATAGGTTCATCGGTGTCAACCCACACCTGCATAGATATAAATTCAAACTTGGAATCCTGCACCGCAACCGCGTCATTGCTACCTCACACAGCCTGGATTTACACGAACGGACGTTCCAATCATATGCTAAGTGCTGATAGTCAATGGTATTTAGTAAGGGATCTCGTAACCTGGCTGATATATGTAGGAACCGCTGAAACCTGGAAATCGCCAGCAGGCTGAAATTCGGGACGGGATGTGTCACTGACCCGTCAAGAGCCGACCTTGCTAAGTAATCAGCCACCTCATTTGTATGAATACCTGCATGGCCAGGGACCCAGGCAAAACGGACCACCATCAAAGTGCATGGGACAAAAAATGGCAGGATACGGCTCAAACAATTTTCTTGTGAAGTGTCAAGGGAGACCAACACTGACAAAGAATCAGCGAGAATAATAACATGAGACACATGGCATGTAATTTTGTGAAGGGCAATTCCAAGAGCCAAAAATTCCTCAAAGAATATAGGAATATAATCTGGGATGCGGACAGAATAGCTCCATGCCAAATCCTGCGAAAAGATGCCAACTGCAGCTTTTTGGCAGTTGACGGAGGCATCGGTAGCAAGCCCCGTATGATGAGGGTATTCCTCTATGTGATCCGAGAGAATACCGTTTAAAATGTTTGCGGGCATGTGTTCTGCATGAGATGGGAAGATGTGGTCGAAATGGAATTCCACTGCTGCCGGCGTGTCATCAACCCACTGCGAATAACTGAGATCAACACCAATCGGTGTTAAAAGGTTCCGCGTTAACATAATTTGTGGCATTTGATAACGTGGCCAATGATGAGAAAAGAATAAGGCTGGCTGAGACAAAAAATAGAAGTACTGACATCAGCCACTGGGTCCATCGACCTGAGGAAAGTTCGCACCGTGAGTATTTGAAAACGGGAAGTTAGATCAGGGATACGGGCTTCCAGATAAAGCAGGGCGTTTGAAACTGATTTTGGGAGACCAAGGCAGAGGCGGAGAGCGCACCTTTCCAGTAAGATTAAGGGTTGAATCTTGTAGCTTGCGCTACCAGTGAACAGAATGCAACCAAATTCAAGTATAGGTCTTACGTAGGCTTTGTATAGTAACAATAACGTGTCGCGGCGCATCCCAAACTGTTTATTGGTGATTCTTGTCAGCCGGCCTAGAGCGCGTGCTCCTTTAAACGCATTGTTCTTTATATGAAGGCTCCAATCTAATGCTGGGTGATAAGTAACACCCAGATATTTTACGGATTCCATTTGTGGAATCTGGAGAGAGCGATGGACTAATGAAATGTGCAAAGGCATGTCTGGAGGAAATACCAAAACTCCGCATTTGTCTACATTCAGGGATAAATTAATACCCTCCAACCATACTCCAAGAGCATCCAAATATCCCTGCAGAATGTGGTAAAGGGAGTGGATATCCCTGGCCGAGGCGGAAAAAGCTATGTCATCTGCATACACAAAAACTGTTATATCAGGACGAATGGGGATGCCACTGACCAAAATATTAAAAAGCAGAGGGGATAGCACCGATCCTTGCGGCACACCTCTTGATTGATAATATGTATTTGAACATAGGGTTCCCTCGGCGCAGTAAAATAATCTGTCCTTCAGAAATTCAGATATCCAGGCATAAATGTAGGTTGGAGGATGTAACTGAGCAAGTCTGTTAAGTGAAATAGTATGCTCTACACTGTCATAGGCCTTTGCTACATCAAGAGGGACCAAAGCTGAAACTTCTCTTCTGCGTAGCAAGAGCCGGATTCTGCTCTCTAGATCCACATGCGCGGACCATATAGAGCATCCACGACGAAAGCCAATCTGGGCTGAGCTGAGACCGTTGATGTCATGAACATGTTTTGTGAGGCGACTGTGCACTATTCTTTCTATTAATTTGACTAAATTTGAAGTCAGTGCAATTGGCCGAATATCATCTAAGACGTATCCCTTTCCTACATCTTTAATTATTAAAATAATTTTTGCCGTCTTCCAAATGCTTGGAACCCATGCATTTTCCAGAGAAGCATTGACCATATCTAAGAGGGCGCTTGTAAACTCCTGGGCTAAAATTTTAGTCATACCAACAGTGACACCATCTGGTCCAGGAGCTGCAGGATGCAACATTGCCATGACTGAGAGGAGCTCTGATGCGTCAACCTCGGTATAATCCGAAGAGGGTGAAATTGTGCACAAAGGGACGTTTCTCTGCGTCTGGAAGCGTAACGCCAATCCCTGAGCAATACACTCCAGGCTCTCCTGAGCCTTTTGTGGTGATAACACTGTTGAACTAGTGAGAAGAGGGACGACAGAACTCTTCTTACGTTCCATGAATCTATACAGGGCTTTCCGATGACGAGGATTTGAAAGATACGCGTTTAAATTTTGGTTGTACTCCTCCTTGGCTTTTTCAAGTGTTTTTTTGAAATTTGCAGAGAAGAATTTGTAATTTAACCAATTAGCCGGTCTCTGGTTGCAGGACAGCCTCTTCCAGGCCGCTTTTCTGCGACGATAGGCCTTCTCACATTCTTCTGTCCACCAAGGAGACGGCTGTTTATTAGAGGCTGCTAGGGGCACGGCGAATATTGAGTGGTCTATTGCATTTTGCAAAAATGAAACCGTCTGCTGAGCTCTGTCATCCCGGCTTGTATTAACTATAGAGGCAAGTGAGGCGGACATAAGATTTTTATAAATTTTGTGGTTGACAAATTTATGGGTTACACAACTAGTTTTAGGAGGAGATAACCTGATTGTGAAAGTTATAGGAAAGTGATCACTAGACGTACACGAATCCTCTGTCGACCAATCAGTCACATCTAGCCTAACTGCTGATAATGTTAAGTCAATGGCTGAGCGAGCAACCCCACGCATAAAGGTTATTTCTCTAGAATTGCAGCAGCGTACAGCATTTGCAGACAGCCACGACCAGAGAAGTTGGCCGCAGGAATCAGTACGACTTCCCCAGTCACTGTGGTGAGAATTAAAATCTCCTGCGATGACTGCACTGTTTGTGCCAGTCACCAAGCTGTCTAAACAGTCTATCCTGTGTACACCTAAAGGAAAATAGACATTAGCAATTGTAATATCAGCACAGTACGGAAATGAAATTTTTATCGCTATAAGCTCACAGTCAGAGAGAAGAATTTTCTTAGATAGATGCCTGATGACATAAATTTTAATATAGCATGGTTACCAATCCACCTCCCCTGCCAACATTTTGATCTGACCTGAAAACTCGAAAGTTTCTCATTGAAAATGATCCTTACGGTGATAACCACGTTTCTTGTAAAAGTACAATATTAGGCTTATCCTTGTGAATAAGTATGTCTAGACCTGGAAGAGAGGACAAGACGGAACGGCAATTCTATTGTAACACTTTGATACCTGCCATGATTATTGACCAATTGAAGAGGCCGAAACCGCCTCTTTAAGGATATCAACATGGGGATGAAGTTTGGGTGGTCCCTTTTTAGTTTTCATCTGTGGAGAACTAGAATTAGATGGTGATGAGGAAGCACGGCGCTTCTGCGTAGGGCACGACATTTCGACATCTGTTGTGCAGATGTCACTGCGACATTCACTGCTCGGAACAGAGATGTTAGGTGGGATCTGGCCCATACAAAAATGTCCTATGGCCGGCTATAGAATTTTGGCCCAAATAGCTATAGACCTTTCCTATTTCTGTCTATAGCTGTCTATACAGGTTGATATATTTTTCTATAGGGAGCTTAAGACAGTTGTATGGTTCCAAAGCTATAGCTTTAGTTGCATATATTTTTCAATAGCTGGCAATAAGCACCGCTGTAGGTGCTTATAGACGTTCATAAAGGGCCATAGACGGACATAGGTTTTTCCATAGACGCCCATAGGACTTTTTTGTATGGTGGGGGAGCATCAGAAGGTGATGTAGAGCGGCTAGCACTAGCTGCAGAAGCTGAAACAGATGCAGACGTTGCTGCCAGGACGGGTGTTGATGGTAACGGAGACTGAACTGCAACAAACTGAGCCAACGCCTCATTGAAAGTGTTTAGCATTCACTCAACCACATTATTAAGAGCTTTTTCTACTGTGGTCACAATTGAGGCAATCAAGTTGGACTCAATGTCCCCAACAGAAGCGCGCACACGACTAGCATATGAATCTTTTGTCCTGTTAAGAACAGCGTAAGCATCGGCTCTTGAGCACCGCTTCTCTTTGATAATGTCCAACAAGCTACGCTCTTCACCACGTTTTGCGCAGTTGGCATCATCAGCTGAGTGACTGTTGCTGCAGAGGCAACAATGAGGCTGCTCTGAGGTGCAGTTAGCAGAAGAATGACCTTTTCCACATAAACGGCAGCGGGTCTCCGACTTGCATGCTTTGCCGCTATGCCCGAACCGCCAACAGTTGGTGCATTGAAGAGGGCGGGGTTCTAGAGGGTCCACACGGTATACAATCGGCCAGATTTTTAGTTCAGCAGGGCAGGAAGAGCCAGCAAAAGTTATTATTACAGACTCAGTAGCAACACGCGAGCCGTTTACCTCTCTACTGCAGCGGTAGACTGAAAGGACTCCAACGCCTGATCCTGAAATTCCTGTAGAATTTCTTGCGGGGATGATGCTGGGTCGACACCTCTTACGGGACCCTTGACACATGCAAGCTATTCGGGAATGAATGCTTTCTTCGGCAGCGAGCTGAAAATTTTGCACTTAAGCAAGTCTGCAACACAAGCGATGTCCGAGGACTTGCACACAATTCCTCGACTGCCAAATGGACGCACTTCAGAGATCTGCAGGTATTGGGCAGTCAATGATCTTAGCTCCTGTTGAATTAGTTTGGGGGTTTTCATTTTGATCGCACCCTTACCGATTGGGACGATAGCCACGGGAACCGCATCAATGCCATTTTTGTGGAAGGACTCAAGTGGCAGGCTTTGGGCTGGCAAGCTGGCAAACCAAGCTGCCGACCCTCCACCTGAGGAGGTCAACGACATCTCTCAGCAAAACGCACTCTCAGGTTCACATGAACTGCGTCTTAAACTACGCCTTGGCCAAAACCCCCCAACGTAGTACGGGCTCACCAAGGATGAACAAGCCGGAACCACCAGAAGATGCAGAAAACATCAGCGGCCAGCAAGAACACGTCAGCACGTCAGCACTCTCGCGTTCTTCTTCTTCTCCTCAAGTAATATGGCACATACCCACGTGGGGGGGATTGGCCAAGGTATAGGGTAGAATGCCAATGAAGCATTTGCGCGGGGAAGGAAACGTCAGAAGACTGAATCAAGATTTAAAAAATTGGGAAAAATAAAATTAATTCAAGAGGTATGAGTCATCCGGAATAGAATCAATCTAGCCTTTTTTGGACATGCGAAAGAATTTTGTGTATAGCTAACAAGATAATCGATTAGTTGCAATTATGTAATCGTGAAGGTAGCCGCATACGCTGCTTAACGGGAATCCCTTGGCACTCGCACCGAACGATAGAAGAACTGTAAGAGACAGAGGCAGTCCTAGTCTCGAAAGAGGAACCTCCAGATATTGCTTTCTCTGAACCGCGAACCGCCGGCAAGAGAGGAGAAAATGATCGATTGATTCAACTTGCCCACATGATACACAAAGGTTTGTCGCAGCGAACCCGCACCTGCATAAGTACAAGTTTAAGTGAGGGATTCTACATCGCAGGAGCGTCATGGACACTTCACAAAGCCTTGACTTACACCACCGGATATTCCATGGGTACTTTAGGTGTTGAAAGTCCACGGTATTCAGCAACGGATCACTCAAAGTGGCTGAAATATGTTGGAACCGCTGGAAACGTGAAGCTGCTAACAGAATGAGGTGAGGGACGGGATATATTACAGGTGCGCTGAGAGCTGACCTTGCCAATAAATCAGCCACCTCGCTAAAATAGACGCCTGATTGCCCAGGTACCCAGACCAAACGGATCTCGCGCACTGTGCTCGGAACAAAAAACCTAAGTGAACGAGTCAAGAAAGATTTTTCCGAATTTTGGAGAGAGACAATAACTGAAAGGCAGTCTGTGAGAATAAGAACCCGTGCGACATGTCTGGGAATTTTGAGAAGAGCCAAACCACTGGCCAAAAACTCTGCGAAGAATATAGAAGTATAATCAGGGATACAAACGGAGTAGCTCCAATCTAGATCCTGCGAATATATGCCAATCGCCGCCTTCTCACAGCTGCCGGAGGCATCAGTGGAGAGAACAGTATGATGTGGAAAATTCTGTAGGTGTTCAGAAAGAAGACCATTTAGGGTATGTGCGGGCATATGCTTCTCATGGGACGGGAAAATAAAGTCGTAATAGAAGACGGGATCAGCCTGCGTGTCAGCAACTCGTTGCAAGGAGATCAGATCAACCTGAAGCGGAGCTAACAGATTCTGCGTGAACCTAACTTGCGGAAGCTGATAACGTGGCCAGTGATTAGTCAAAAAATGCTGTCAAACTAATATGCTGTCAAACTAATATCTGAGCATTGAGCTACATCTATATAAATGATATATTAAATATTAGCAGACATGCATATTTCATTATATATGCAGATGACACTAGCCTTTTCATCCAGTCGAATGACTTAAACGATTTAAAGGTTTCAGCAAATACAACACTAATGAAATTGCTTCAGTGGTCTAAAGCAAACGGTTTAGAAATCAATACTAGCAAAACAAAAGCTCTGTTATTTGCTCCTGTGCAAAAAAATATTACTAGGAATCTCAACATGCAGCTTGGATCAAAGGAAATAAAACTAGCAAGTGAAGTTAAAAGCTTAGGGGCAATCTTTAATCAAAACTTAAGTTGGAATACGCACGTGGACCATGTGGCAGGAAAGCTAGCGAAAGCTACAGGTTTGCTTTCTCGGTTCTGGCACATACTTCCAGTGAAAATTAAACTTATGCTTTATAATTTCTTGTTTCTCCCCCATATCAATTATTGTAGCATTATCTGAGGTGACACAAGCCAACGCAACGTAAACAAATTGCGTCTGCTGCAGCAGAAAGCCATTCGTCACGTAGCAAATGCTCCCTATGATGCCCATACACAAGTACTATTTTCCTCCTTTAATGTGCTTCCTTTACAGCATGTCCACCAATTTAACCTCATTATGAAATACAAAGAAGCTATAAAAGATGACAGCGTCACTTTTATGAAGCTTTGTAATCTCAGGAAAAATCCAGAAGCACCCTATCCCATTAGAAAAAGAGAAATCTGATCAATTCCCTTTTCACGCACAAATTATGGCCTACACAGACTACAGTACCACATACCGAAGTACCTTGATCTACTTGAAGCAAATAATATTGGCATATGTAACATCTCAAAGAAAAAATTGAAAGAATACCTCATATCACAAACCATGTAACTCTGCTATTTTTTTTATGATTTCGGAGTGGCAAAGACTGTATTTGACACAAATGTGCATTTGAATGTTCTATCCTTTTTATGTTTTCTATCTTATTGTTGTTGTTAATATGACCTGTAAATGACTTATGCGATGTTGTGTTTGAGCGCGTGTATGATTATGGCGTTATTTAAGTTTTGTACATAAGTGCCTGTTGTCTGCTACCCATGCTAAGACAGGGGCAGGAACCCCGTCAAGTTACTAGGATAGTAGCTTTTTGTTCCTGTCCCAGTGCTTTTTCCTGGCTTATTGTGGAAAAAAATGCTGAATAAAAGGATTTGGATTTGGACAGAGAGACATCGTTGTGGCAGAAACACGGCACTAGTGCAATACACGGTGGTGTTGACAACACTGCTGCAGAAACACGGCACTTGAGCATAGTACGCTGGCATATATTGGGTAGATTGGTATTGATGGAGAATAACTTGCCCTAGATCAGTGGACACTACAATCGTGCTTACAGGTACGTGGTGGTTGTGTCCACCTACAAAAAATGTGCTTTCACGCAGTATTTTGTGCTTGGCATTCCTAAACCGCCAGCCATTTTTTTTACCTATTTGCAGAAAGGCACCGAAAGATGCGAGCTCATCATGAGAATTCTGTGAAAGTAATCTTGTCGCGTATTTTAGAGGCACTCTAAACTATGTCATATCGTACTTATTAATGCTTAACAATTATTCTTAAGGAAACTGGAAATAAGTATTTTCATAGACATGCTGGCATCACAAAAGACTATTCAACCTCCACATCGAGATTACAAGAGGATTCCGCACTAACGAGTGCTCTACTCATTCCGACACAACCTTGGAATTGGTTCCAGCTAACAACAGTGCTATTTTATACGTCGCATTTAGTTCTAAGCACAAGTTCAACAGAGACGGTTATATGGGACACATTGGCAAATTCATGGCATCGTCATTCTCGGCCTGGTCCGCGTTCGCCGCGCACCCGCGACATTGCCGATGATTGCTAACAGGCTGTTCCAATGCCGCCAATGCCCTACACCACATTCCACTCTCTCTCAATGGGTCTGTCACGCCAGACTCTCCTGTTACAGGGGTGGATGGCCGACCGGGAAGCTCCTTCCACCCCGTACTCCCTAATCTCACGCACCATGACAGGTTACTGCCCACAGCTTTTCTAACACTCTTAGCAGAAGGCCCTGAACAAAGACTAGAGCTTACACTTGGCGCTATGGAGAGTGTAGTTGCCTAAACGCGAAAGCTCATGTTCCTACTAATGGTTAAAACTGCGCCTGGATTCAAAATTTCGCAGCACCGCAGACGTCACAGAAGTTCACAATACCACAAGGAGCATAAGGGCCTGGCCGAACACCGGAAACCTAGAGGCTCGAAACCCATTGCTCGTCATACGACCCGAGAGTTTGGAGAATTAGGACGGATTTCAAGGCTAATAGTCGATGATGAAGGATTTTTATGGCGCAATGGAAGCTTTGCCCAAATAGCGTCCATGCACAAGGTATTTTTATTTACACAAGCTGGGGACAAAGAGCCATATTCCAAACACTTCGCCTCAACAGTCCGAACACCAGGCCAAGGGAAACCCTGTAACTACTCAGTTGAGTTTCCCCTTCCTGTGGCGATGAGAGGAAACTACTTGATAAAATCGGGGTTTCTTAATGACCCGGTGGTTCTACTCGCAAACATTCACATTACTCAAGGAAAGGAGAAGGTTAACTATTTATTTACAACATAGGTAAAAAAACGAGAAGAAACAAAGCAAGGAGAAAACTATTTACATGACTAAATCGTGGATCAGACGAATTCAGCCCCCGCTCAACCCAGAGCGCTTGGTTTTAAACCCTCTGTCTCCGCCCTTAACGGGGACAGCAACCAATAAGATAACAAATGACCCATCTCGCCAATCAGCGGTTAGGGAAAGGAAAATAAGGTCCGCCCACTATCAGAGATTGGGGAAAAGGTTCTGATTAAAATATTTGGGAAGGAGGTTTCAAATAACCACACAAACAACACAAATGCGACTTCCGTTCCCCACGCCACCCACGGCACCACAGATGCTAGAAACATGTGCCGACGAGGCGATGACTCAGGTTGTTGACTCAACAAAGAGAACACAGTCGTTAAGGGAATAATCCGTTTCCTGGACACCCAGCACTCGGTCCCCATCCAGCTGTATCTCTCCCGCATCGCCGAAGTCTCGTCACCCCTTGACGACGCACACATATAGACAGCTGTATCTGGTTAGGCTTTTTCAAGGCGGATTATGCCCGAGGCGGCGCGGTGTAAACGAGGACGTCCGCAGCAAGCAGGGGAGGCCGAGACGGGACGAGTCCCTTTGTTGGCGACTTCCGACCCCACTGGAGCGGCCTACCTTGCGAACACAAGACCAACGAGTTCGCGAAAAGGTCAGCGAACTCCACACCTCCCAACCAAGAATGTCACGCGGACACTTGCTCTCAGTGTGACAAAGTCCGGCCACAAGGCTCTCGGAACAAAATTACACACGGGCGCCCATGTATGCTCGGCTGTTCCATCAGTCCACACACACGCGCGCACATTGCGCTTAATTCAATCAGCACACACAAGGTTAGGACACCAATCTGCACATTCCAGAATCCACCATGTCATATCGGTGCACCAGATTGGCAGAAATGACTTCTAGCCGCCTACATCTCGAAACAGAACATTATGTTTCGGTTGAGCGTTATCCACAAGATTGGACCAAAATTCCGATTTATCCGGAACGGCGCCGGTTGTAAAGGCTGCCGCCGCTATCGGATCTCCCTTGTCGCTTTTCTCAAAATTAATAGAGCTTACAGACTCCCCACGGGCCACGAAGGCTGCTGTTGGTATTAGGTCGGCATTCGCCCTTACTTTGAATTTTAGAATAGGGTTGGGCCTGTCATCGGCAACTTGACCTACATTTTGACATGCAGTTTCCGGCAGTGCTAGCTGTTTCCAGCGTTGGCAGCCGGCGTTCTCCTCAAAGAAAAGCATGCGCTCATTCGTTATCGTTTTACGATCATCTTCACCGCCTTTCTTCCTCACTTCTGCTAATGGGGCAGGTTGCTCCATGTGGAAACCTACAGGAATGGAGGCATTGCCCGCATCCACCAGTTTCCTATGTGCTGCGAAACTCTCTGCAGCTGTCCCTGTCAGCTCCCAATCTGATGCAGAAACATTTGCAGCTTCCGGATTTGCCTGAAGCTCCACTGAAGCCTCGAGTCTGTCTCGAACAGATTCGTGCGAGATTCTGAGACGCTCATCGAAATCTGAGCTCTGATGTTCTTCATCTGGCTGGTCCCTTTCTGGCTGCTCTAGTAGCGAGTTTATTTCCGAGGTTACTAGCTGCCCTACAGCTAGATCTGTTAGCGCGCACAGTGTCAGCACCGACTGGCAAGACAACTCATCTTTGGCAGCTGGATTACTATCTACAGCGAAGAGCGTTCTCACTATCAGATCCGCCTTCTCCCCGTCCTCGACCCTTAATGCTGCGTCAAAGTTAGCGCACACTGGCTGGGGTACGATGCTGAGCTCTTGTTCGCGAGCAATACAGTCATGTGTCTCCTGGGTCTGGTCTATATTGGATTGCTCTGACAACATGTTCGTCACAGGAGTGACTAACGCTCCTATGCCTATCTCTTCTGGTGCGACACACAAGGTTAGGCCCTGCTGTCTAACCGCTTCAGCTTTCAAAGCTGTGGTCATCGGCACACACGACAGATCAGCGTCGGCTACCTGGAGAACCGCATCTTCCTGTTTCGTTTCTTCAGAGCACTCACCCCTAGAAAGTAACTGAATTTGGTCTCCTGTTAATTTTATTTCAGTCCCTGAATCCACACAGGTTTCAGAACTCTGACATTCGGTATGCAAGTCTCCGCATGCCAGATCTTCCGTCCCATCTGGTTGACTGACCTTATTGACAGTCATCTCCGACTGGGAATGTAGCTTATCAGGCGCCAGCATCTTTACCTGAGCTACTAGTTTGCACACATCTGCCCTCACCGCGGGAACATCTGGTTCTTGCTTTGAGTTCGGAGAGTTAATCATCGAATGTCCAAATTTCATGCAGTTATAACATTGAACTGCTGCGAATAAGACCTCGCTATCAACTTTCGTCCCTTGCCTTAATTTCAACTGCATCTGTGCAAGTTTTCTCTTTTCTAGCTCAATTTGGAGTTTCAAATTGTCAATTTCACTCAGCTTTTCTGCCTCCTCCTGCTCAACGCGTCGCATCATGCCCTCCCGATCATACCGTACGGCAGCCATCTCCGTTTTCTGTATTATCGTTTGTAGCACTAAACACTACACCGACATGGTGAATTCGGAGAAAGCAGAAAGATCTCCTACCTCACTCGTTGCTCTCTGCCACGGTAATCTCGTCGTCCTCAGTGATAACGACAGGCTCCTAGATGCGGACGGCTTGAGCCCTGGATCTCTAAGCAGCTCGCTGACTCCTGCCTGGTTTGACTGGGTCGCTTGGTTCTCAACCTTTTCGATGTGGACGCTTGGTTCTTTTCAGAAGCTCGCTGAATCGAACCCTCGATGGCTTGTCGTTGCCCGGTTCCCTCAGCTCCTTGCTGACTTGAGCCTCCGACGTCCTCTCGAACTCGACCCGTGATCCTGAAGCTCTCGACGACGTCTTTCAACGCAGCTTCACTTTTTCTCCTTTGGGACAAACAGCTTTTCCACCGACTTGTTCTTCTCACCTTCCGTCCAATGCCTTGAGTAGAAAGAAGTTGTGATCCTGTGTCGACTGCGCCAGTTGAGTTTCCCCTTCCGGTGGCGATGAGAGGAAACTACTTGATGATGAAATCGGGGTTTCTTGATGACCCGGTGGTTCTACTCGCAAACATTCACATTACTCAAGGAAAGGAGAAGGTTAACTATTTATTTACAACGTAGGTAAAAAAACGAGAAGAAACAAAGCAAGGAGAAAACTATTTACATGACTAAATCGTGGATCAGACGAATTCAGCCCCCGCTCAACCCAGAGCGCTTGGTTTTAAACCCTCTGTCTCCGCCCTTATCGGGGACAGCAACCAATAAGATAACAAACGACCCATCTCGCCAATCAGTGGTTAGGGAAAGGAAAATAAGGTCCGCCCACTGATCAGAGATTGGGGAAAAGGTTCTGATTAAAACATTTGGGAAGGAGGTTTCAAATAACCACACAAACAACACAAATGCGACTTCCGTTCCCCACGCCACCCACGGCACCACAGATGCTAGAAACATGTGCCGACGAGGCGATGACTCAGGTTGTTGACAGCAACAAAGAGAACACAGTCGTTAAGGGAATAATCCGTTTCCTGGTCACCCAGCACTCGGTCCCCATCCAGCTGTATCTCCCGCATCGCCGAAGTCTCGTCACCCCTTGACGACGCACACATGTCGACAGCTGTATCTGGTTAGGCTTTTTCAAGGCGGATTATGCCCGAGGCGGCGCGGTGTAAACGAGGACGTCCGCCGCAAGCAGGGGAGGCCAAGACGGGACGAGTCCCTTTGTTGGCGACTTCCAACCCCACTGGAGCGGCCTACCTTGCGAACACAAGACCAACGAGTTCGCGAAAAGGTCAGCGAACTCCACATACTCGTTGTATCACCGGTGAATATTCAGCTGCACTGGAAGTCGCATCCTGCACTTTTGCATGCGAGGCGGATGCTCAAGCTACTAGGCCAGCACTGCAATCTGCAAGCCGAACGGTGTAAAAGGATGTGCCTTACAGATGGAGGATTTAAAAATTCATCATATCTGTGCATACTGGGCCAAAGGAAATACCGTTAAGAAAAGGCGAAACTTTCAAATTCCTGAGAGTCTCGTGTCATGTACGTAATAAGGTATGACGTCCCAAAACTTCATCATTTAGAGCCAAACGGATCATACTCGGAGACACTCACAGCCACTCGGACACAGCTGCTGCGGACCACTCGGAGCCATTCGGAACCAATCATTTTGCGGAGCACCCTAAGGACGCGGAGTGCGCACTTCAGTCAGCCTTTCTCTCATCTTGTATGCCTCCAAACCTGCCACGGAACAAGCGCCAACTGCGTCGCGCGAAGTTGTATCGGTGGAGAAGTGCGCCGCGGCGTCTGAGCGGAAGCGACGGTCCGGTCAGAATACTACGGTAGATGAACGTGACTTAGGAGCAAAGCGCCAAGCTCGAGAGACTGATCGCACAGCCGATAAAAAGGATGTAATATGAAGGTGGGCGACAAACAGGGACAGAAAAGACAGACAACCGACAGGACCAGGAGCTGATGGTGTCATATGTGCGTCTCTTCTATTACCGTTGGTCGCACCGTCTTCATGTTACTTTCAGCATGAGCCAACTAACCCAAAAAAACAGTTTTACTGGAGCAAAGGATGTTCAGCGGACGCGACAAGAGCGCCAAGTTCACCATGAGCAGGGAGAGCGCATGGTTTAATCCAAATGCGCGAAACGCGATGACGGAAAAGAGACACGCGAAGCCACAGTGGAGACAAGGCGCAAGAGTGAAATGTTGAGGCTTTTTCAGAAGTTTGCAGCCAAGCGAATTTGTTTCTAAGCTATGTAGTGAGGCTCCTGTACCACTCGTGCAAGTGCTACATCGCCATGCCTTGGAGAGAGTCTGATCGCTTATAGGCTGCAGCTGCTGAGAATATAAACAGAGCCCAACTCCAAAATTGGGCGGCCGTACATTTCATCAATCAGCAGAAGTGTGTGCCTTCTCATGCCTGACCCAGCACTGCAAAGCCTGCGCAGGATTACACTGGCCCGAACTCTTTTTGCAGGAACTTGCTCAATGCGTGTGCGCCCGCCAGGTTAGAGTTGTATATTGCTTAGAGATACTTTGCCGTCTGAGCTTGTAGAATTATGTGACTTCTATAGCTTCTAAGCACTGTAGTGAGGATTCTGTAACACTCGCGCAAGTTCTGACAACTGGAGAAGGCAGTACCGGACATCCTCATACCTCGGGGATATTGTGATCTCTAAAGATGCATTACAAGCCACACGGTCTGGCTCAAAAGCAATGTTCACGGCTTATAAACTTTGGACGAAGGATTTAGGTTATGCTCTTGGTAAATGCATGCAGAATTGTTGCCTGGGCTCTGCTGTCAGTTTCTCTAGTAACAAATTTAATGCCACGCCAAAAATAAATATTATCTCTTTTCCCTGAATTTCAGAAACATATCTCTGCTTGATGCCTCGCATTCACTCCGTCGTGGGGAGAAAATGGTAGAATATGCACTAGAGGTTCTTTTATGTCCCACTGATTCCACTAACCATTTTCTCTAAGAAAGCATTCGTCTAGGAGCCGCCGCAGACAAAGCGTTTGTTTAGAAACCGTGAAAATATACTAAAAAAGAGTAATGTAAAAGCTGGCCGCAAACAGCATCCATGTGTCTAAAAGGACGTAGCACTACGCCTTCCTACCTCCTCAGTCAGCATCACAACAAATCACGACGTTAAAAGCCTGGTAGGATATGTTTTCGCGTTTTCGTGTCATATTAGCTTAACGGCCACGACTGTTTTAGTTCCTTGCAAACTTTGCCGCCATTGATATCATCATCATCAGCCTGACTGCGCCCACTCCAGAGCAAAGGCTTCTCTTATGTCGCTCTAATTAACCTCGCTTTTTCAGAGCTGCGGCCACCGTAACCCCCCCCCCCCAATGTTCTGCTGCCCCCTGCTAAGCTTACGTTCTTTTGGAATTAACTCCGTTGCTCTTAACGACCAGCGGTTACCTTACCTTCTTATTACATGCCCTACCAAACCATGTTCTTCCTCTTAATTCCCGTTTGGATGTCATTATGCCGCGTTTATTCCTTCACCCACCCAGCCCGCCTCCGGTCTCTTAACACGACACCTATCATTTTTTTTAGCTCGCTGCGGTGTCCTTAATCTAATCCTAAACCTTTTCGTTAGCCTCCACATTCCTGCCCCATAGGTGAGTGCTGGTAAGATAAAGTTGTATACTTTTCTCTAGAGGGACATTCGTAAAGTGCCATTCACGATCCGAGAGAAGCTTTCCATATGGCACTTCATACGATTCTTATTATTCTAGTTATTTCCCTCTCATATCCGGATGAGTGGTCCCTACCTGCCCTAAGTAGACAAATTCCTTTCCCACTTCCAGCACCTCGCTACTGCGGTTCTCTTGCTAGACTGTTGAACATTACTTTAGATTTCTGTATGTTAATTTTTAGACCTACCGTCCTCCTCTGCCTGTCTACCTCATTTATCATGCTGTACTGTTCATCTCCTGATTGACTTAGCAATGCAATGTCATCAGCGAATCGCGTATTACTTAGGTATTCTTCATTTCTTATCCCCACCTGTTGCCAGGTAATGCACCGGAATACCTCATGTAAACAGGCAGCGAATATCATCGTCTCCTTGCCTAACACACTTCCTTACTGGATTTTTATTGCTGACTTTATGAAGTAGCTGTGCAGTTGTTGCAGATATCTTCCAGTATTTTTACATAAGATACTTCTACAGCCTCATTCCGCAATGCATCTAAGACTGCTGAGGTTTTCATAGAATCAAATGCTCTTCCATAATCAACGAAGGTAATAAATAGATTTTGGATATATTCTAAGTATTTCTTTATTATCCCCTCATTTGTAGCGTGAATATGCTTTATTGTGGAGTATCCGTTACGAAAGCCAGCCTGATCATTCGGTTGATTAAAGTGTAAAGTTGTCCTGAGACTATTAGCGATTACCTTAGTAAATATATTGTAGGCAGCAGACAGTAAGCTGATGGGTCTGTAATTTATCAAGTCGTTGACGTCTGCTTTCTTAATAATTAAGGTATTTAGTGCGTTCCTCCAAGCTTCTGCTATGCTCGAGGTCATGAAGCAGTGCATATACAGAGTGGGTAGTTTTTCCGACCACCTCCTCCCCTTTTTCCTTCAAGAAATCTGCGGTTACCTGACCTTCACCAGCTGCTTTTCTCCTTTGCATTGCTCCTAAGGCTTTCTTTACTTCCTTTTTCTTTACTGACAGAATGTTCCATTGCTCTGTGCAAACGTCTGACGCATTAACGTGCTGATTACATTGGCTACCGTATATATTTGTGTAGAACTCTTCGGCGATATAACTATCTTATCCATATTGCTATTGCAATGCCCTCCTTGTCTCTTAATGCATAGATCTGGTTTTTTACCCATGTCTAGTTTCCTCTTCACCGCTGTGGTGCAAAAGCCTTTCTTTAGAGCGTGGTTCTCACCATATTATACTCCCTTATGACGGCTACCTTCCGTTTCTTTATTAACTTCGGTAGCTCTCATACTTTTATTCTTTCTTAAGGGTTAGACATCTTCATGCTTTGGCGTTTCTCAATCAGGTATTTCGTCTCCTGCGATAGTTTTTCGTGATCCTGTCAAACCGCGTACTTCTGCAGCGCACTCCGTAAAGACAGCTGTGAGATTATCGTCCACTGTTTCAACATCAGGGTCATCTTCCTCTGTTAATGCGAAATATCTGCTGTGCAGCAAACTCCTGAATTTCACTGCTTTCCGTCTCACAACTAACCCTTTAATTAGCTTCCGCTTCGCTTGCTTCTGCCGTTCTCTCTTCATATTTAAGCCGACTTGAAGGATATAACATAATAATTACATGGTGCCTGCATACACTAAAAATATTTTTCGTCCTTTCATATACGAACTACTGTCCTACAACCATTATTCCTTCTCTAGACTGAATGCACTAATTATAAACCTTTATTCTGCCACAAATAACTTGTTAAAGCGCAACCGTTCGTCTCAAGCGAGCAATGTAAGAGCGCAACCCTTGATCAAAAAAGAGCAACAACTGAACGAGGAAAACATGTTCATGCTCGCAGTGGAAATAGAGGGCTGTCTCGTCGGTTGCAGCCTGGGTTTGCTATCACTCCGAAAATTCACCAGACCACCACCGGAAGCGACACAAGGTTGCGAATAGGTGCGTTATGTACGCAGCATGAAAAGGTAAGTGTAGCCCAGTCAAGATTTACCGCGCCCATTGCCATTTCTGATAAGTGTGGCTGTTTTAGTAACAAGCTACCAGAGGAGGATTTCGTAAGTCTTAAAACATTGTCATTGCGATTATAACGGCGTCGTTGGCGCAAAAAATGTGTGTCCGAGCCTTGTGTACTGACGCCCAGTGCTTCACGCCCGGAGCTGCAATGGTTGTGCAACACCGACTCGATGCCACCCAGCGACGTATCGGCACGGCCTTCTTTCCTTACTGGTCTCGTCTTTCCGCAGAGCATGGCGATAACACGCCGGGGGGCGTCGAGTGTACGGTGCCCCGACGATGACCGGACGTTTGTCCCTATAGAGCGTCGCTCCACTGTCACTGGGTATATAACGTTCTGTTAGCTGTGCAATAATAATAATTGGTTTTTTGCGGAAAGGAAATGGCGCAGTATCTGTCTCATATATCGTTGGACACCAGAACCGCGCCGTAAGGTAAGGGATAAAGGAGGGAGTGAAACAAGAAAGGAAGAAAGGGGTGCCGTAGTGGAGGGCTCCGGAATAATTTCGACCACCTGGGGATCATTAACGTGCACTGACATCACACAGCACACGGGCGCCTTAGCGTTTTTCCTCCATAAAAACGCAACCGCTGCGGTCGGGCTCGAACCTGACCGGTTTACTGTGCAACGAAATCAAATAATGCCTAGCCTTTACGCGAACCACGCAGCTCACCTCCGTACGTGACTCCAGAAGCGTCGTCTACATGCGCCACATCCCAACTACTGATCGCACCGATGCTACTAGGCCTTTTTGAAGCAACATTCCTGGCCTCCGCGCGGAGAGTGAAGGTGCTCTTGTTTATTAACAACGTTATCTCTACATTTTTCACTTGCCACGTTGTCTAACGGCTTTCAGTTACAAAAGGCTGCAGTTTCCTAATCAGCAAACATACCACCAAAGTTGGTGACTTAGACTGGAGCAGGGCTGCTAAATAGCACGGCGTTCGTCCTTCCATTCGTCTCTTTTCTATCGGGGCTTAATTATATTGTCCTGAAAATTCTTCTAGTTATTCTTTTTTCTCACCAAACATTTCCGGAGAAAAGAGATTCATCTCGCATAACTTATGTTCCCCTTTACTTTCAAACGACGAAAAATCGCGTAGAGTGTACAAGGTTGCCTGGTTTGGGTGCGAGATATCTAGGTGGACTTGCTATGAGATTTATTTCTAGCGTTTCTGAGCGGTGCAGTGCAGACCGGTACTACGCAATACCTTGCAACTCAGACGCCCGAAATAGCGAATTCTACTGCCGACAAGCGCACATCTGTGCCTGTTAAAAAAGTATCCGGGAGCTGGAATATTAAGTCCACTTCAAAATGTATATCTTTCTGTTGATCATCCTTTCCAAAGGCCGAGCAGTGTGTGCTTCTCAGAGCATATCTTTGAGGTTATCTTCAATTTTCAAACAACGCTTTGCTTTCAGTTTTCTCAAAAGAAAAACAAGCCTCGAGCAGCATTGAGATGAGGGGTTTTCAAGAACTCCACATTTTATTTACCGTCTTGTGCAATTCATAGAACGTGGAATGTCATCTTAGGCGCTGTCTCAAAGCCAAGGAGACATCCTTTTTAATTGGTTTTCGCTCAGTGAATTTCATTTATTTTGCTCTTCACCCTGCATTTCTAGCCTGTGTCTATTTCATAAATTTTATTATTCCCAGCTCAAACAGCAGCCATACATCTGCGCACCGCCATCACGCACGACTCACCGCATTGGTCATCCCTTAGCAGTTTCAACCAAAACTTCGCCATACGACAACTTTTCTTAGTCATTTGCTTCCTAGCTACCGTTAAAGTTTATTTTAATCTTAATTTTAATCTTTCAGAACCAATAACTGAGCCAACACGCATTACAGAGATATTATAAAACATGCTAGAAATCTCTAACTAGTGACTCTTAGACCTTAGCTTCTATTACCTCAAGAAAATCAGTGTACCATACAGTTATTGAGTCCAGATGAAAGGAACGTGTCCAAAAAATCAATGAAGCTTTGGGATAAGGCTGACTGCGTAACAATGAATAATTATTTGAATTCCCCCTTCCCCGCTTTGGAACTGCACTACCACCAGCACACAGGCGACGAATACTGGCCAATCTTACAACTTGAAATAAGAGATCTAAGGAACCGATTTATACTACACCAATCATTAAAATTCTTGGTTCAGCACAACACTTAAAAGAATAAAAAGCAAAAAGAAGCGGCTGTACCGTGCGCGAATCTTAAACCGAGCTCCTGTGCGTGGGATAAATTATACAGCACAATGACCTGCCCAAAATGACAACCAGTAGCCTGAGAAAATTTTGGGACGTGATGCATCACCAGCAGTCGTTCGACTTCCCTCTTACTTGCGGTAATGGCGACACTGTGAATGATGCTCAATGTGGCGACATGTTTAAAGCAGCATTGTCATCGGTATGCACAAAAGAGCCTGGAGAACCATTTCTTTCACTACCTTCTAATAGCGAACTGGCAACGCCACCCATCAATATTTTTACAAATGGCATTTATTGCGCAATTCACCAATTAAAAACCCCATCGTTAGGCGGAACCCACGAAATTAGCTTGAATTTTCTCAAGAAGACCAAATGCATTTCATCAAACTTCTTGCACTTATTGACTTCCCAGTCATTTGCCACAGGTATCAACCCGGAAGACTGGAAAATTGGGAAGGTCCTTCGTGTTTCCAAACAAGGTAACAAAAATTTGCCACGGACCTACTGCCCCATTTCGCTGACTAGCTTTCCTCTTTCATTCATAGAACATGTCATGTGCTCCCTGGTAATGTAGCATCTAGATTCAATGATGATTGTTTCACTCCATTCTAACGTGGATTTCGCGAAGGCCTAATATGCGAGACTCAGCTTGCTATCTTCCGTCACGGTCTTCATTCCAACCTTGATGCTAACTGCAAACTGACGCCATCCTTTTAGACTTTACCATAGCATTCGATAACGTATCTCAACAACGTATACTCTTGACACTTTACCAACTGAATATGCATCCAGAAATTATTACATAGGCAAAAGAATTGCTTACACAATGTTCAGTTTCCCTTGTTAACCACTATTCAACTATCCGTCTAACGGTAAAATCGGGCATTCCACAAGAACGGTCCTTCGTCCCCTCCTATCTCTAATTTATATTAATGATTTTCCACAAAATTTATCATGTCATATCCGTCTATTCGCCGACGACTGTGATATTTAAGTCCCAGTTACTAACGACGCTGGTCAGGAATCCCTCGAAGACAACCTACACCGCATTCAAGCATGATGCAATCACTGGTTGATGACACTTGATTCCATTAAATAAAACCCAATATATTTTCATCGCCGTCGCAAGCTGTATTCATTTGAGTATGCGATTTCCGGTTCTCCTATCAAAATTGTCCTTTTCTATACTTACCTAGACATCACAATTAGCAATGATCTATCATGGCGCGCGCATGCAACATAACTAATCTCAACTGCGATCAAAAGTAGGCATTCTTAAATGTCATCTTCGCAATGGAACTTAATATTTAGAAAACGTTCATCAAGTGAAAACTTGAGTTCGCATTCGCCATTTGGAATCCACAACAAGCATACCTCATTGGCTCATTAGGAGCCGTGAAAAACAGCCACCCGCTTCATTCATCGCTCATGCTCATCCGATACTAGTGTTTCATCCCTCAAGCTACACGGTTAATTATCGAGTCTTTCCCTCCGTCGCCGCATTTCTAGCCAATGCCTATTTCAGAAATTTTATTTCTCCCAACTTAGACAGCAACTATATGTCTAAGCAGCGCCATTAAGCACGTCTCACCGCATTGGTCATCCAAGCAGCAAGTGACTGAAATAACGTTCTCCATGAGATCGCAGCCACCGCCTGCCATCAGTTTTCTAGATAAAGCCACGTCGCACCTATCATTTTGAAACAAAAAATGTTATACTCTCTTATCTAAAATCCACCTTTTATGTATTAACCCAAAAAATGGGGTGCTAAGGAAATTAAAATGAAATGAAGAATTCAAATAAATATACAGTATTAACGAAAAGCTGGCAGCTATCGCAATTAAGCTCAAACGAAGGTACAAACTGAAGGTGGTACCAGCCAACGCAGCTACATCCAGCCATGACCCGATCATTGAAAGCTTCTAAGAAGACGTGGAACCAAAAATGAACCAAGGAAAATCACAGTAAACTGTACTGATGGCCGACTTCAATGCGAAGCTGCGAAATAAGCAGGCTGGCGACCATCGGTAGGCGACTGTGGGATAGGTTCTAGGAATAGCAGGGGAGAGTTATTAGTAGAGTTCGCAGATAGAAATAATTTACGGATCATCGGTACCTTGTAGACGAACCAGCCGAAGAGGTCGCGTACACAAGAAATTGTGTACGCGTACACAAGGATTTCAGGCCTGCTGTTATTCTCTATATGCACAAAGTCTCACATTGTATCAAAAAGGTGGCAATGAAATATGTTGTAAACATTGTGTTTTCAGCAATCACAAAATTTTCGTCATGTTCCCGTTTTCCTGCGAAGACCTCAAGAAAAGATTGTAAATTGAAGCACCAATATCCATAAAATGTACTACCAACGTTGTTTACTCGTTCCGCCCCGTCATGTGGTAAGGCCTATATCGGCCATACTGGCCAATGCATTAACGAGCGGTTAAGACTGCAACCTGATAATACGGCCAATCTCCCAAAACATTCAACAAAAGTTGAAACCTCACTCCACTGTTCAGCAGTGTGAAAATCATCGGCGGAGGCAAAACACATACAGAGGGAGAAATCTTGGAAGCTTTTAGAATAAAAAACTCACGCAGTGATTGCGTAAGCGATACGTCAGTCAATTTTTTTTCTAAACAATACCGATTCATGACTGGGACTTAGTCTCCGCATGCAAGATAGCAGTATTTTTGTTCTTTTTGTCGGCATTGTCTGCTCACGCGCATGTGCGCCCTGCCCTGCTGGCTTCTTTGACGAAGTAAAATTTTCAGTTGTGTCTCCAGCGTCGTCCTTGTGATTCACTTTTCTTGTGCACGCGACCTGGTACAATGCACCAACTGGCCTAACAAGTTACGATTCTGCATAAATACCTTCTTCAGCAAACGACAGAACAGGAAGTGAACCTGGAAGAGCCCCAATGGTGAGACTAAAAATGAGACAGGATTTCGCTAATGCTATTCATCGGATTTTTACAGGAGGTATTCTGAGTCTTGCATTGGGAACAGTTACGGATAAGAGTTAATGAATAATACCTAAATAATCTGCAATTCGCTGGTTACATTGCCTTTCTGAGCCACTAAGGAGATGAATTGCAAAGCATGATCAATGGGTTACACAGGCAGAATAAAACGGTTTGTCTCAAAGTTAACATGCAGAATATCATATAATGTTCAACAGTCTAGCAAGGGACCGGCCGTTCAGAATTGGTAGCGAGGTGCACCAAGTGGTAAAGAAATATGTCTACTTTGAGCAAGTAGTGACCGCTCAACCGGATCATGAGAGGGCGATAACTGGAAGAATAAGAATGGGTTGGAGCGCATATGGCAGGTTCTCTCAGATCATGAATGGCAGTCTAGCTATATTCCTCAAGAGAAAAGTACACAGCAGCTGTATCTTAGCAGTACTCACCTACGGGGCAGAAACGTTGAGGCGAACGAAAAGGGCTCAGTGAACTTAGAGACAACGCACGCACCTTACTATGGAAAGAAAAATGATTGGTGTAACGTTAAGAGACCGGAAGAGTGAGGACTGGGTTAGGGATCAAATGCTGCAGCGATGGCGTAGAGGTAGAGCATCCGCCTCGCGTGCAAGAGTACCGGGGTTCGAATCCTGGTGCCGCGCAATTCTCCACAGGGTTTAAAAAAAATCCGCGTGTCGATGGAATTGCATAACCAGGCCTGGAGTGCGGCCTGATCTCGGTGACCAGAACCGACAACGCACTCTCTCACCAGAGCAGGATTTAGCCACCCTGGTGTAGTACTTGGCCACAATCTTTATGATCAAACCAATTAACCCTCAGGCCTCAGTCCCCAGCGGCTGCGGAGCAACTGACCACGGCGGCGGTCAGACCTGTGACACAGCGGAGGGTGCTAAGAATCTCTGGCTCCGGACAGGCCGCCATTGGAATCGGAACCTGGCAACGTTTAACGCTAGAACTTTATCTAGTGAGGCTAGCCTAGCAGTGCTGTTCGAGGAACTAGCGGGAATTAAATGGGATGCGATTGTGCTTAGCGATGTTAGGAGGACAGGTGAGGCGTATAACATTACTAAAGGACTGAATCATACCATGCTATCGTGGATTAGAGTATAGACGAGAACGAGGTGTGGGATTCCTCATTAATAAGGATATAGCTGGCAACGTAGAGGAGCTCTATAGCATTAACGAGAGGGTAGAAGCTATAGTAATTATGCTGAATAGGAGGTACAAGCTGAAAGTGGTGCAGGCCTACGCACCCACATCCAGCCATGATGACGAGACCGTCGAAGGTTTCTATGAGGACGTAGAATCGGCAATGAATAAAGTAAAATCACAGTACACTGTACTGATGGGCGACTTCAGGGCGAAGCTGGGCAAGAAGCAGGCTGACAACCACGCGGTAGGTGACTATGGGATAGGCTCTAGAAATAGCAGGGAAGAGTCGTTAGTCGAATTCGCGGATAGAAATAATTTACGGATCATGAATACCTTCTTCCGCAAACGAGAAAACAGGAAGTGGACATGAAGAGCCCCAGTGGAGAAACTAAAAATGAAGTCGACCTCATACTATGCGCTAAACCTGGCACCATTCAGGATGTGGCCGTGCGCGGAAAGCTGCGTTTTAGCGAATAAGCTTAGACTTGAAGAGGGAACGGAAAAAGCTGGTGAAGCGGAAGACCATTAACGAGTTAGCCGCAAGAGGGAAAGAATAGGAGTTTAGGATAGCGCTGCAAAACAAATCTTCAGCCTTAACTGAGGAAGACGACATTGATGTTCATACAATGCACGATAATCTGACATCAATAATTATGGAGTGCGCAGTAGAAGTAGGCGGTAGGTCAGTTCAACAGGATAACGGAAAGCTATTTAAGGTGACGAAAGATCTGATTAAGAAGCGCCAAATCATGAGGGCGTCTAACCCTACCGACAGAATAGAACTAACAGAGCTATCAAAGTTAATAAATAAGCGTAAGGTAGCCGACATAAGGAAGTTTTAATATGGAGAGAATCGAGCATACTCTAAAGAACGGAAGTAGCCTAAAAGCAGTGAAGAGGAAACAAGGCATAGGTAAAAACCAGACGTATGCATTAAGAGACAAGCAGGGCAATGTCATTAGAAATATGGATAGGATAGTTAACGTAGCCGAACAGTTCTACACAGACCTGAACAGCAGCCAATGTAATCAGAGCGTTAATGAGAAAGACAGCAGTGCACAGCAATGCGTCATCACGCCAGTAATGAAACATGAAGTAAAGAAAGCCTTAGAAGCAATGAAAGGGGGAAAAGCAGCTGCAGAGGATCAGGTAACAGCAGACCTGTTGAAGGATGGAGGGGACATCGTGCTAGAAAAACTAGCCACCCTGTATACGCAATTCCTTATGACCTCGACTGTACCAGAAGCTTGGAAGAATGCAAACATTATCTTAATTCATAAGAAGGAAGACGCCAAGGACTTGAAAAATTACAGGACGCTCAGCTCACTATCCGTTGCCTACAAAGTATTTACTAAGGTAATCGCTAATAGAGTCAGGACAACCTTGGAATTTAATCAACCAAATGATCAGGCAGGCTTTCGTAAAGGTTATTCCACAATAGATCATATTCACACTATCAATCAGGTGATAGAGAAATGCGCAGAATATAACCAACCTCTCGATATAGCTTTCATTGATGGCAAGAAAGCATTCGACTCAGTGGAAACCTCAGCAGGCATACAGTCATTGCGTAATCAGGGGGTAGAAGACCCTTATGCCAATATACTGGAAGATATATATAGCAACTGCACAGCTAATATAGTCCTCCATAAAGTCAGCAATAAAATTCCAATAAGGAAGGGCGTCAGGCAAGGAGGCACGATCTCGCCAATGCTGCTCACTGCATGTTTACAGGAGGTATTCCGAGGCCTGAATTGGGAACAGTTGGGATTAAGAATAAATGGAGAATACCTAAATAATCTGCGATTCGCTGATGACATTGCCTTGCTGAGTCACTCAGGAGGTGAACTGCAAATCATGATCAATGAGTTTGAAGGGCAGAGCAGAACGATGGGTCTAAAAATTAACATGCAGAAAACCAAGGTAATGTTCAACAGCCTAGCAAGGGAACAAAAGTTCACAATTGGCAGCGAGAGCAAGAGGAAGTTGTGACGGAATACGTCTACTTGAAATCTAAAGTCTGACGAAAGCTCGTCTGGTCGGGTAGAAGATTCATGTATGAAGAAAAAGGAACGCCGACCAAAAGGTTGTTGTTTAAAACGAAGACGTTTCGGCTTCCATACGGAAGCCTTGATACGAAAGAGTGATCAAGGCTTCCGTATGGAAGCCGAAACGTCTTCGTTTTAAACAACAACCTTTTGGTCGGCGTTCCTTTTTCTTCATACATGAATACGTCTACTTAGGGCAGGTAGTGACAGCTGATCCAGATCACGAGAGGAGATAACTAGAAGAATAAGAATGGAGTGGAGCGCATATGGCAAGTTCTCGCAGATCATGAGTGGTAGTTTAAAAATCCCTCAAGAGAAAAGTGCACAACAGCTTTATCTTACCGGTACTCACCTAGGGGGCAGAAACGTGGAGGCTAACGAAAAGAATTCAGCTTAAGTTAAGGACAACGCGACAACGCAGCGAGCCATGGAAAAAAAATGATAGGTGTAACGTTAAGAGACCGGAAGCGGGCAGATTGGGTGAGGGAACAAACACGGGTTAACGACATCCTAGTCGAATTCAAGAAAAAGAAATGGGCTTGGGCAGGGCATGTAATGCGAAGGCAAGATAACCGCTGGTCCTTAAGGGTAACGGAGTAGATTCCAAGAGAAAGTAAACGTAGTAGGGGGCGGCAGAAGGTTAAGTGGGCGGATGAGATTAAGAAGTTTGCAGGCAAAGGCAAAGGTTGGATGCATCTGGCAAAGGACCGGGTTAATCGGAGAGACATGGGAGAGGCCTTTCCCTGCAGTGGGTGTAGTAAGGCTGATGATGATGATGATTATGATGATGATGAAGTTGATGACATCCAGGTCGAAATAAGAGGGATTAAATGGGCTTGGATAGGGCACGTAATGCGAAGGCAAGAAAACCACTGGCGCGTTAGGGTAACGGAGTGGATTCCAAGAGAAGGCAAGCGTAGCAGGGGCGGGAAAAAGTTAAGTGGGCGGATGAGATTAAGAACTTTGCGGGCATATGGTGGGCGCAGCTGGCAAGGGACAGGGTTGATTGAAGAGAGATGGGAGAGGTCTTTGCCCCGCAGTGTGTGCAGTCAGGCTGCTAACTATGATGATGTCTAATTACCTCTTTACTGCCAACACATCGTGAACGAGTTTCTAAAAGAATTTACTCACTGATAACCTCACGTTTTAGCTATCGTTTACTCTTCTTGTGAATTCCTTGTTATTTTCCTGAATCCCATTTATTGTACTACCGTGTTTTTTTTTCAACTCCTTTCCACATATTTACTCTTTCAACAATATTTGTCGCCGCTCTTAACCATTGTCTGAAAGTATACTTGAAAGTTGCTCTTGTTCACTTATCAACAATTTGCTGCAATCGCAGACTATTTATCCTCTTTATGCTCCCCCTTTGTAAGAACTTCCTATCAGCTTATTATGCTAAGCTCTTTGAGAAATGAGTAGCCGATGTGCTTTCAGAATTATGCAGCGCAAGCACAAATATAAACGGATGGAACCGTCATTACAGAACTCCTTTGCTCAGGAGGGAACTCACGTCTGCACATGGGTCGGTGATCAGACCAGTTTCCGTTAAGGCCGCAACGGATGTTTTTCTCGCCTTCCAAATTGTAACCGTAATTGCATTCATAGTAGATTGTGGTTTCTGGAGGGCAACATTCTCCTTCGTATATTTCATTCTTCAGGACAATAAGGCGGTGACCTTCCGGGCTCACTCCTGGATCCTTGCAGTACGTGTCTGGTGGGTAAACAAAAAAAATCAAAGCTCAATAGTACATGAAGCTGTAATTTTCCTATTATTTGTGTTCAGTCCATTCATCGCTCAAGCAATTTATTTGGTTAGAGGGATATAAATCTGCTCTAAACGGACTGAAAAATACGGCTGAAAGAGCTTTGAGCTTCTAGAAGCAAGTGGTCTCAAGTTGAATATTAAACATACAAAGTAGAAGATTTTAAGCGCACAAGTCACAGTAACGTGAAATTCCAACCATTTTATATACTAGCGTTATCAGGCCAGTGCACTCTGTAAAACACTTCGTTTCATAGTTCTAATGATAAGAATCACATAACGAACAAAATTAGCTACATCGAACAAACTGCCTGAAGTGATTTCCAGTCTGTTTAAACTTTGGTACCAAGTACCCCGCAGGTTTAGGTGTCATTTGTTTGCATCTCTGTTTAAGTCGCAATTAAAATACTTTCTCTCAGTATGCGGCATCACGAGTGAGAAAATTGTGCAGCGGTTTTGGTCACTGCGTAAACATCGAAATTCAGCTAGAGCTACCGCAGAATCTGTTAGTTACTCAAATTTATACACATTCACCTCTTCCCTAACCCCCTCACTATGCGGTCCAGGTCTCCATCGAACATCAAGACTCGCAATGAGCCTTTCCTATAATTACTTGGGTCCCTACGCCCACAAGCCCTTCTGTGGAATCTGCAGAGCGACTATTCTACTGCCTCAAGCTGTACTGTAATTCAAGGATGAACGTCGTCAGGCATCCGGGGTTTTGATATCGTAGTTATCTGCGAGTCTTGGCGCAGCACACCGCTATAGACTGTTGTTTCGGGGTACGGGCTGCGGACTCGGTGAAGATCAGGAATTGCGTCTTTATTCAGAGATTTGAACCCAAAGGAACAGGAGATGGCATCAGGCCATTGGAACGTACAGATTGGCTCCCCGAGCAGCTGCTCTCCTCCGCTGTCGGAGGAAGACTCCTTTTGTCCATTAATTAAAGCTGCGAACTGGGCGGTTCCGTTGACGGTTCCGTTTTCGAACGGCCTGATCACGTGACCAAACTGCGGGTTCCAGGAAGGAAGCGTCCTTGGTGTCCAAAACCAGACCAACCCGAGTTCCGACGCGAGAGGAGTGGGGAACAGCCGCGCTGGGTGACCCTCATAAACATGTCAAGTCCGAGAGGGGTGCGTCTTCGGCTGAACATGAGCCCCGCGTCCGCGGCGGGGCCGGCACCCTGCGGCGCCGAGGGCAGGCCGAAGCGTTCGCGGCACAAATAGTTTCCGGAACCCGCGGGCCCACAGGCTTGCCGTGCCTTGTAGCGCAACGCTGTCTATCGTGAGCCCCTGTGGCTTGTGGGTCGTATGGGCCGGCCGCACAAAACGGCTACCTTCATTGATGTCACCGCCGCATGCCTTTTTTCACAGCAGCCCGTACTGGCTTCAACCAGTCGAAACCGGGGCTAAATATTCTTTATAGGCCCAACCTTGTCCTCGAGGACACAACTGCCCCAATACACGTTTTCCACACGTTCAAGCCAGAATGTTTTGCGGAACAAATTGCCGCGTGTTGAATTTAATTGGCTGTTCGGGGAAGGAAATGGCGCAGTATCTGTCTCACATTTCGGCGGACACCTGAACCGCGCCGTAAGGGAAGGGGGTAAACGAGGGAGGGAAAGAAGAAAGGCAGAAAGAGGGGCCATAGTTGAGGTCTCCGGAATACTTTTGACCTCCTGGAGATATTTAACATGCACTCACATCCCACAGCACACGGGCGCCTTTGCGTTTCGCCTCCATCGAAACGCTGCCACCGCGGTCGGGTTCCAACCCGGGAACTCCGGATCAGCAGCCGTGCTCTCTAACCACTGAACCACCGCGCCGGGTCCGCCTGTTCGCGAGGTTTACATTTTCGGATGGTGACGGCCGCATCTGGGACCTCACCGAGCATGGTGGAATACTGAGCACAACCTAAATTGTCTTCAGTGTACACATCGGCTCATCTACGCTGTAACAATGCAACACCTATGACGAAGTGATCACGAGGTACTTTTGGCTTTCTTAAAACTACGTTCGACTGTGATACTGGCACTGTATTCGGTGACGTCACATTAAGACAAGAGATGTCCTGACTGTTAACAGCTCACAACATCACCAAAGAGAACGACAGGATTTGAGCAGCCAATCCAAACACGAGCGAAACCTTTCCATAAGATCGGTATGGACGTATCTCTTCCTTTTCCCTCGTCGACATCTGCCAAAAGGTGGATAAATCGGCATTATGCATATAACTGTGTGTATTAGAAGCATCATCAAACAGACTGACAGTATTTCAGCAGCCAATGCCTACATGAGCGAAACCTTTCCATAAAATCGGCACGGACGTATCTTTCCTTTACACCTCGCCGACAGCTGCTAAAATTTGGATAAATCCGCATTGTATATACGACTGCGTACATTCGAAGCATATACATATATTTGTTCTCTTGCAAATGTTCTCAGTTGACACGCTCCGCGTGCTGTCAAAAGGTCTTGATGGCGCCTCCTCGGTGGCTCTGTGGTTATGGCGCTCGGCAGCCGACTCGAAAGACGCGGGTTCGATCCCGGCCGCGGCGGTTGCATTGCGATGGAGGCGAAATGCTAGAGGCCCGTGGGCTGTGCGATGTTCGTGCAGGTTAAAAAGCCCGAGGTCGTCGAAATTATCCGGAGCCCTGCACTACGACGTCCCTCATAGCCTGAGTCACTTTGCGACGTTTAACCCAATAAACCATAAGCCAGGCCTTGATGATACAAGGAAATAAAACCAAATCCATCTAACCTTTACATATTGGTATCATCGCACTCCAGGCACCATTTTCTTGGCACGTAGCTTCTTCAGCACCCACCAGGTGGAAGCGTTCGTCATCGCAGTAAAAGGTCACGTTGTGACCCGGGGAGCAACAATCGCCCTCATAGCCGCCATGCTTCAGGTCTATCTCTGAACAGTTCTGGTTTGCTGCACGAATAGAGGAACAAGGATGATAAGTACTTGCCTCATACATTGTATTAAGTGCTGAGTAGTGATATATTCACATACTTTCTACGAAATCAATATGGGAGAGGTTAAGAATAGATGAATAAATCCTAATGTTCCCCAAACATCGCGGACTTCGTCCGAGCTGGCCTGCTTACGATTCTTTTAGTCTTAGGTTTTTAAATGTGTCTGAGAAAAATCAGATCGTAGGAGTGCAACGTAGTAGTCAAGTACCCACTTCCAATAATTGTTGTGAATCACACAACACTTGCATGTTTTTCGTTTTTTCTTTACAAAGCATTGTCAAATTTGGTTCGAAAGCAAGCGGCATGTGCTTCGCGGAAATAAAATAAATTCACACTAAAAATCTGTTCAGGTCCAGGCTTAGTTTATTTGCACACATAATGAGCGCGATCCCTGCAAAGCAATGGGCAACGCGCAAAATACGCCGACCGTTGTAATTGGCAAAATATGAGACAACATGGATAAAGGCATACAAAACGGAAGAAGGAAGCGAGAAGCTATAAATTCAGCTGTTGCTGCCATGATTTTTCGACGCAAATTTGTAGTTGTAACTTGAGACAAGTGGTGAGCGACAACCACAATCCAAAACTCGCGTGTCCTTCGCCACGCGCAGTCTCAAGTCTTGCGGTTTCTAAGGCCTTGTTTCGACACACTTCCAAAACAGAGAAAGCTTTGTTTCCACAATAGAAGAACTCATTTTGGCTTCTGCAGTGTGTCCTCCCGTTAGAGCTAAATTTTATTTCATTGGTGAAGCATTGTAAGTACATCTAGAATAATACCACGCGGGCTTGCGGTGCGCTCCTGCCGAGTCCTCCAGTCACAATGGTGGAATCAACAGTATTTCTTCCAAGCTGCTAACAGGTGTATTGAACGACAAAACAATGGAGCGCGAAAGCCTTCCATGGAGCTGGCGCCTGTTGCAATCACAAATAACATATTGTACACAGCTCGCAAGCCACTGTACTGCAAAACTACGCTTACGCTAAGCATCGGGGGGAGTTTCGTAGTATCTGTATCCAGCGCAATGCTTTTATTGAATACAAATATACGAATTACGCCATCGTGGACCTCGAAGTTTCGCAGAGGATCCATAGACGCTTTAGCGCAAACTTTACCCGCAATGACCGCATAAAATTGGCTCTGTTTTTGTATCATCACTATAGTGGCAGATGACGAAGTTCCACAGTATTCATATTAGCCATATCAATAATTAAGTCTCAGAACTACTATTTTTTGCTCGTTCGGACTCACCAACGCACTCAGGGTCCGGGTCTGGGAGCCAGGTGTCTTTGCCGTCGGAGGAAGGGACACAGGTGAGGTTGCTGGGGCCTCCCAGCCTGAATTCATTACTGCAGTTGTACATGGCAAGACGCGCCTCTTTCAGCTCTACGTAGCTGCCGTTGGCAATGTCCGGAGGTTGGATGGAGCAGGGTGTCATTTGCGGAACTGCGAGGAAAATAGAATTAACTAAGCCAAAAAATACGTCGCTTCTTGTTCAGTTTTTTATTGAATTTCCACATTGTGTGAGCAAATAGCGCAAATGGAACGGCATGTTAATCTGGCGCACTGCATAGCTCTATGGAATGTAACTAGCCCTAGTAATATGTACGCAGCGCAGGTTGCAAGAAAGCAGGTAGAAATGCAAACATGTTTGCAGTAATTACGTAAGGCCGTTGTGCAAAAGGAACAAGTAAATGTCGGGGAAAATATCAAGAAGAACTATCTAGTGACAGCAGTTATACACAAGAAAAGTACTACTAAAACTGAATAGACTAGCCTACGACTGAGTTAAAACATTCGGTGCGAGCAAACATTGGTCTAAATTAACGACTTGCAAAATTGTGTAAGTCAGCTTGAATAGGCAGAGACGTAAACCATTTTAGATGCCATATTGGTTGCCTGAAATAAGCCTACGGTCTTTGTGATTATGCAACTGAGCTCGAAAAATGAGAGTAAATAATTAACTAGTTTCAAAGTAGACTCAGGCTAGCAAATTTTTTGAAAGAAAATCATAGGAGATAGGACAAACTTAGAGCGGCTATGGGAACAAACGCCAGTTAACTACGTCGAAATCAAGAAAATGAAATGTTGGTGGGCAGCGCTTGTGACGCCTACAGAAGCCGCCCGATCTTCCCTTAAGGAGGCTCTGAAAGGAGCTACGAATAAATTAGCGGTGTGCCTACAATAATAAAGGACCCTGTTTCAAGAACTATCGTCCAGGAAGAATTCTTTAATGAGTTTTGTGGAAGCTGAGTTATCTCTAATCAAAATTACATTTTACGTGTCTTCGCGCCTTTTTCGCTCCTCTCATAATTTTTTCCACTCTGAAATGTAGGCGCTCCTGCGCCGCCCCCACTCACTCGGACCCTCGGCCGGCTACCGACGCGCGCAGGAGGAGTGGGGAAGGGGCGAAGCTTTCGGCCGGGCCAGGGTAGCCGCGGGATGTCAGAACAGACGTGCCGGCGAAAAAATGACAGCCCTCCGCTGCTGACGCAACCAGCACTGCATAACGCGTTGTGTGCGAGTTCGGGCGAAAGCTCGGCTCGAGAGGTCGCCGCGAGCCGTCGAAGAGCGAATTTCTCAAAATACATTGTAAATGATTGATTCGCTTTTGAGGTCCTGTACACGACATGAACACTCGGTGGCCTCTATTCTACATAATGCAAGCGTATTATTTGCAATGTCAAACCCGCTTTTCAGGGACCCTTTGAGATAACGGCGTTAACTCCTAATGAGGGCAGTGGAGAGCCAGGTTGGAGGAAGAGGTCCGCAAGTTTCTAGGGTTAGGTCAACCACAATTGGCTGAGGACAGGGTTGATTACAGACGATGGGAGATCAGTTGAAGAGGCATTTGTCCTCGAGTGACTGTAACTAAATTTCTTGCGAGGACCTGATTTAATTCTTGAATACCACCCTGGTCAAAACGCTCGCCACGCGCGCATGCATTAAAGCAAAAAACAGAATGTTTCTTACGTGTGAAGCACGGTGAGCTGAGCAGCAACAAAGCCACTGTAGAGCTGGCCACTGGAAAGTAAAAAAAGAAGAAATCTTCGGTTATATTCATAGAAATACGCTGCGAAGATAAAGATTGTCCAAACAATTACTAACGCCTTAACATTGCTAAGCACAGAATATTTTGTGAAAGCCGTTTTTTGAGGTGGACACCACCGCAGCGTGCCTGAATGTGCGATTGAGGTGTCCACTGACCATTAGAGCCAGTTAAGCGCGTTTCCTTTTTTTCATGCCTTTTGCGCACAGATGGAATCTGACGAAGATGACGACGCGCCATGTATAGCAGTTTAACACATTTTTATAGTTTACATTTTTTCTTAATATTTTTCTTTTCCCTCCTTTTTCTTGTACTTACTCCTTTGCCTAAATTTAAGCATTTTAGACCCGCTAACCACCTGCAACCACCTTTGTCAGAGAAACTGAGTTGCCCGTATTTCTTTAGCCATACCATGCTTGCCGCATGCAATCTGCAATGGTAATAGACACCGCCTGGTTATGGTCAATCCCCATTGTGGCTATGTGCCCTTTTGTGAGTCAAACAACAACAGTTCCACACGAGGTGCGATCGCCCAGTGCTCACGTGCAGTCGCCAGCGAAGCTCTTCTATTCGCGCCACAGTGGCTTCAAAACTCAGTCCCGGCATTATTTATTTCTTCAGGTACCTGAGAGAGAGAGAGAGAGAGAGAGAATAGACATTTATTTTTAAAAAAGAGACCGGAGCCGATTGTGCGTGGGGCCCTCAGCCCAAGACTCCAGCGGCTTCAGCTGACGCTTTGGCGATGGCGTCCAGTGCGTAATGTTCTTGCACGGTGCCGCTGGCTAGCGTCACCTCCCACTGTTCCAGTGCCGCGTTGTCTCGCTTTAAGTGGTCGGTTTAGCTGAGCATGTCCATGTAATGTGCGTGAATGTGAGAATTTTGTCACAGAAAGGACATATACCTGCGTATAATTTTCGGTGAATGCTGCGTAGGTGGTGGAGATTGGGAAAAAAATGTGTTGGGATGCGTCTTAGGTGGTAGGAGTCCTCTGGAGAAAGTTTCTTACGTGGCGGGGGCTAGAGACGCCTATTTAGGTGGAGGATCTCTAGGCGGGTTGAAAAACGGGTTGAGAGGCGGTAGAGAGTAAAGTCAATGAGGCTTCAGATTGACATCGGCTTTTGCGAGTTTCCTAGCGAAGTAGTGCTTTTGCAATAAAAAATCCCCACACATGACTCTAGATAAGTAAACGCGGCTCATATTCACGCACACATCAGCCCTATCAGGAAGAAAGGAAGGAAAAGAACTTTAATGGAATAGATGTCTGCCTGGAAACTCTCTAGCTTTCCACGGCAAAAGTGCAACGGCTAATACTACAAAGGAAAGCATGAGATTTCACTGAACACGCTGAAATTGCTTAGAAATTGAACATTAAAATGAGATTGAAGGTGACCGTTTATTTTTAAACGAATGAATGGGGATGTGAGGTCACGCTACCAGATCAAAGAAGCACTTTAGGATTCCTGGCTCCTCAGCACACTGAACAACGTAACAGCATGTGGTGAAGGGCGTTCACGTGTACTTAACGAGTTGTTCTATGAAGCGATGTTCCTAACCAGGCAACTCCAGCAGCACGAGGTGGTGGGCCCTTTCGAGTCCGACCAAGTGCCAAATTTTACTTGGATGCAAGAATATTATGATGTTCTTTGTGTGGTAGTTGAAAAATATTTAAGGGGCGTCATATATCGTCGGCCAACTGGAAATGTGCAAAATGTTTTTGTTTCTGGAATCTTTGCTGACATTTTCAAGTGAAAATAAGCTGCGTTTAATCATTGGCGGTGATTTAAACATTAATATCCTTGGGGATTTGTCTATAAAACGGGAACCTGAACAATTAATAAGCGTTTACGGATGTAAGAATGTTATTAAGGAACCAAAAAGAGTGACTCTCACATCTTCCACTTTGCTTCACATATTTAAAACCAACTTGCATGAAATAAATATGAAGGCCGTAACAATGTGCACACATATAAATGATTATTTTGGAATATATATGTGTTTAGAGAAGTGTACTATGCCCAAAAAGAAACTTGCACCGCAATATATTTACGACTTTTTAGAAACAGCCATGGAAATGTTTAAACTGCAAATTTCGTGTGTCGATTGGCGTGTTGTGCTTAACGAGACAGACGCTGAAAGTGCTTTTAATTTATTTTTGCTTCTATTTTAGAAATATACGATCACTGTTTTCCTATTAAGATATTTTCGAAGTCAAAGGAGATATGTAAGCAGTGGGTGACAAGGGAACTTCTGCGAAAGAAGAAAACAAGGAATAAACTTTATGCTAAATTTCTAGCTGCTCGTCATCCAGATGTAATAGGCTTTTAAAATATTTCGCAACAAACTGACAAAAATATTAGATGTGTGAGAAATTATTACTTTTGCAATTTTTTTGAGACCTCAGCAGGCAACATAGATGAAATTTGGAAAAAAAACTAAACGCACTCCTATGTCGCCGCACGAATCTAACCGTTTTTACGAAGATTGAGCGTGGCACGGAACAGATCTCGGGGGCACGTTTGGCAGACGAGTTCAATAGGTATTTTGTCAATCTTGATCCAGGCAGTCCTACTGATGGCGCACTCAGTTACATCAAAGTAGTCCATCAGGAACCCCTTTTTTGAGCCCTGTAATAGAGGCTGAAGTTGTTTCAGTATTTCAAGGACTAAACAATAGTAAAAGCAGCGATGCAGATGGGATAAAAATTCAACCTGTGAAACATGTAATCGATATTATCTCACCTTGTTTGGTCTACATATTTAACCTGTGCTTATGGCCGGGAGTGGTTCTGAAACGGTTACAGCTTGCGAAAGTAACAGTGTTGTATAAGAAAGGTGATAAGAACGACATTGGTAATTATAGACCTGTGTCATTACTTCCAGTTTTCTCTAAGGGATTAGAAAAAAATTATTCTCGACAAAATAAATAACTTTTCCGATAAACACAACGTACTAACCAGGCCACAGTTTGGCTTCCGTAAGCATCAGTCAACAGAACAGACTTTACTCGAGCAAAAAGAATTCATTTAAAATGCTTTTGAGGAAAAAGAATTGGCCTTGGGTGGGTTTGCATACTTTACAAAAGCATTCGATCTACAATAGCATTCGACTTTCTTAACCATTCTCTCTTACTTAGAAAATTAGAAGTATATGGAATACGTGCGAATGTTCTAACGCTGTTAAAATCTTATTTAAATGATCGTCAGCTGTATGTTTACTTCAATGGTTTCTCGTCAGTTGTAAAACCAATAACATCAGGAGGACCTCAGGGCAGTATCCTTGGTCCCTTTTTATTTGATATCTATTTAAATGGCATTGTCCATATCGACCCGAGCATTAAATATATAATTTATGCCGATGAAACGACTACGCTTTTTCCTGCTGCGTATCCTAACGATTTCATCACTAAAGCAAACGACTCATTAGCACAGCTACATGATTGGGCAAAGGCTGACGCCTTAAAAATAAACACGTCTAAGGCAAAGGCCATACTTTTTCGTCCCAGAAATAAGAACGCTTTTATTAATACAGATTTGTTGTTAGGTAACTCAAAAATAGATATACTCCATGCTTTCAAGACTCATGTAGTTTTTAATGAAAATCTGTCTTGGGATGATTACGTCTAACATGTTGTTTCCAAGCTTTCAAGCATCGTAGGAGTTACATACATTAATAGAGTTGTTGGCATTAAAAGTTAAGGTCATTCTTTACATTTCATTATTTGACTATCAAATTAATTATGCTCACATAGTTTGGGAGAGTACTACTGCTACAAACTTAAGAAAAGTCTTAACATTGCATGAACAAAAGTTGCGACACATTTTTAATGTTCCACTGGATCACACAAGTTCGCCTTTATATGAAAAATGAGGCATTATAAAAATTACTCAGCTCTACCTTTACCGCCTGTGCTTAACTTACGAAATAGATGCAAAACAAAACAAACTTTCTTTCTTCCTTAGCTTTCTTATCAAAGAGAACACCTTTGCATGATACACGTCCGGAAATTTGGAACATTGAGAGGTGCAGAACAAACTACGGAAAGCATATGAAAAAACAAAAACTGCCAGAATTTTTTAATATTTGTTATAGACACAACATACATCCCGAAAAAGCATCAATGGAAGACCTTAAATTGTTTTTTTTCTGGATTAAATTTTTTTTCTTGAAGATCATTTACATTTATCCTACTA